>NW_004949095.1:3658710-3734298 GCF_000317375.1 Microtus ochrogaster
AGAGAGAGAGAGAGAGAGAGAGAGAGAGGCCTTTTTTTCCCTGTTGTCAGAGCACCATCTACTGGTCACTTGTGAGACAACACTCTGAACACAAGTACTTAGCAGCCCAGCAGCCCCAGGCCCTAGCTTAAGAGTCCAGACATCCTTAACAATTGACCTCGGGCCACCAGTCCTGTCAGTCCCCTGTGAGACTTTATTGAGATCCAAACCCCTGATTTCACAAAGCAAAGCAGTTCATCTCATAGTTCTCAAGAAGTTCTGGCCCACACATTGGGCAAAAGGTTACCAACACACACACACACACACACACACACGCACGCACGCACGCACGGATGGTGGAGGAAGGAGATTAAAGATGAAACAGCCAAATGTTCTACATGTTTCCCTGCAAGCTGTGATCTGCAGACTCAGAATTCAACAGAAGCAGAGGGAGCAGGTGAAAAAGTTCCTCCAGATTATTAATCATATGAAGATTATTAAATTTCAAAACCTTTATCCTTTATTCCTGATACTTCTGTGAACAATTCAAGGGTCAGTGAAGATAGAGGACGATTAATAGGGAGTTGTGTCAGTCTCATTGTAAAAGGAAGGAAGCAAGACCACCACAGTGTCCCCAGGCCAGGCAGGACGTGGGAGTTCTAAGGCAAGAGTAGAGAATCTACTCCACTCATTCATAAAGACTTCTCCAGACTTCTCAGGCTTTGGGCCGTCTCCATATAAGATCTTAGCCCATCACCAAGGAAGCTGAAAACCTGGGCTTTGGCTAAAGGCCTGTACCCCGCCTTCCATACATCCCTGAGCTTTCCTCTGCCTTGCCTTGCCAATTACACTCATAGCTCATGCTTAAACTATCAGAGCCCCCTTTGTTCCATTTTCCCCTTATTGATCTTTTCCAAGAAATAGACTCTTATGCAAAACAGTGCTCTGAGGAACATAATGCAGAAAGGATTTGGGAGTGGGTTCTTAGGAAAACGTTGGCAGGAAACCATGTGCAAATGCATAGCAGAGAGCAGGATGGCAATGCAGACATCTCAGGAGGCTGCTGGCATTCCCAGCACCACACAGCCTTGCTCGGGTGAAAAATGTACTCTCGCATCCTTATATAATAATGTCCAGCCAGGAAGCAGCACCTCCCAAACCTCAGCTTGAGAAACCTCAGAACACCAAGACCTATCAATCCATCAACCAGCTGAAAAGTTGCCCACAGGAATGTTTGAACCCAGCCTTTGATGGCAACTCAACATCTCTTTGGTAACAACCGTGCTAAGGGTATCACATCGCTTCATTGCGGCAGGGATGTGAGACATATTCTTTTTGTTCTCTGAAGCCCAGAGCATAAAGAACTTTTCCAATGGCTCAGAACTGGGAAATGGCAGTCAGATCTCCTGATTATACGCCTCAGATTCCTTATGGTAGCGACCACTATGAAGGTGGTGTATGTCAAAGAATATCTCCCTTGCTTAAGGGTCGGGTAGTAGACATGATCTTAGTCTTGCAGAAGTAAGACATGACCTTAACTTTGAGAGTCTCCCAGAGGATTGAGTAAGAATATATCCCCCACTACACCGCTGGACTGTTATGAAAGATTGCTGGTTGACATGAGCAGTACCTGGCACACAGTAAGTGCTGGGTAAGTGCTTCCCCCACATTTCATCCATGGTACTGTGGCCGTGGCCACACACAGCAAGCGTCTTGTAACTAACTGGTGGCTCTCTGTTTCAGAAAAGACAAAATACAGTCATTGGATGGCTTTGACTTGGGCACTGTGGGTAGATGGAGGATCAGAGACATACAAGTGCCTAAGATATGGTCAAAACGAGGAATGAAGTTAAGCATGGTGGTATACACATACCAGCACTCGGGAAAGCTGAGGCAGGAGAGTTTCCACTTTGAGGTCAATTTGAGATACATAGCAGGACATATGTCAAAAAGACAAGACCAGGGATGCGGCTCAGTGGCAGAGTGCTTACGTAGCATGTACAATGGCCCTTGGCTCAATGGTCAGCAGGAAGAGGAAAGGAAAGGAATGGGCATCACTAGAGACCAGTCTCAGGAATCCAAAGGCTGTGGTACCTGAGAGAGCTTGGTGTTTTGTTTACAAATTCATGAATGCATAAACCCACTTACGAAATATTCATGAAGCTCTTTTCATGTGCTGGGCATTTTTCTTGGACGTCTGGGGTTCAAAGATAAATTAGACATAATCAGAACCTCTAAGAACATAGAGTTTAAAGGAGAAACAGAGGAGACTAATTCCCAAAAGGCTCTCTCCTAAAAGCAGGACATGGAGTAAGAGAGCCCTAGGGAAGAGCTGAGAAGGAGACAGGCCTTCCAGCTGAAGCCAGCCAGAAAAAGGAAATCCACAAGATCCCAGCACTGTTGGCCTGCAAGGACAGCCCGTAGCATGGGCGCTCAGAATTACAGAGACCCCACACAGGATGCATGGGTTTGGCTAAACAGTCTGCATTTCTATTTGGACGTCCTGTGTCTGGAGTCACAGAGGTGTGTCCTCACTTTTTCAATCCATTCTTTGCCATCAAATGAGATCACTTTTCAGTCTGAACAAGACAAAACAAAAGAGTAAATACGTTGAACCTACTAGATATTGACTCTCACTGAGAAAATCCCAGGGGAAGATTCAGAGCCTTGGGAGAGAAATGACTCCATCACTGCCAACCTCCCGACCTAGGGGTCCATTTGTACTTCTCTGCCAAGGCCAAGTTAAGCAGGAAAAGCAGCAGAGTTCCAACCCCTACAAATGAGGGTGAGCCAGGAGTAGGAACAACTACCGGAAGCAGCCCATCCACCCACCCCCAGGTAGTCGCTTGACTCAGGAAACAACGCAGCCCACATTCCGCAAAACTCGCTCAGCCTGCTTGGGCTTGGATAGATTCATCCATTCAGCAAATATACGCTGCGCACTGTCTGTGTGTCAGGCCTCGGACTAGAACAAGGAAGGAAGGGTTCAGAAGTGGACGCTGCCCCTGCCACTCTTCTCTAGCTTCCCTGCCTACAGGATTCTTGGGAAGATTAGGCTCCCAAAGCAGAGAAAGCTGCTCACAGCTGAAGCACGGCCTTGGGAGGATCCCGAGGCCCAGAGAGAAGAGCCAGTTTCCAGTACTCACCAATCGTTCCTCTCTCAGCGCCCTCTTGGTGGGAATCAACAGCAGATTAAGCCACCACCTGTCCATCACCACGCCCTCTCTCTCCCACTCTCTCCTACACTGAGCAGCTGGTTACACCCACTTGGTATAAAATAATCAGCGTGAATAAGGCACCCCCATGTGATACGAACTCAAGGCTAGTCTTGAAGTGCCCATACACCTGGGAAGGACGTTCTCTGGCTGTGCCTCTGCCCCGCTTCCAAAACTGCACTACGTTTCTCCAATGACGGAGGACAGTCCAAATCTAAGCCTCCTTTCCCCTCACCGATCTCTATCATTTGGCACAATATGCTTCCTCCTATTCCCCGAGAACCACCCTGCCTCTTCACACCCCAGTTACCAGATCTCCCAGTTTCTCACTCTTCCCATCTCTGACTCTTTTCATTGCTCTCATTTTCCTGTGCGGAACGCTCTGTGAGTCTTCGGGCTCTTGTCTTCCCTCCCCTGTCATTCCCTTTGAGCTCCAACCCTCGCCTTGTATGCTCATCTCTGCCTCCAGCTCTCCTCTTCCACCTCCAACTTCCAATGAAATGATGCAAATCTACTGATCATCCCAAGCTCAATGTGAATTCAAGCCATGTTTGTCTTCCTCAAATTACAGTTTTTCTCTCTGGGATGTCATTGTCCCTGTCAATCATTTAGCTTTAGTGACTCCCCCATTGCCTATAGAGTGACCAAACACTTTAGCCCACCAATTCCAGAAAACCTGAATCTCTTCTTCCACACCAGTGCCTAGCACATCATGTTCCACCGCAATGACAGTTACAGCAAGCGTGGCTCCCACCATGCCTCTGCTCATCCAGCACCTGTTGGAGGCTCATCTGGAATGCCCCTCAGCTCATTATCAGCCAATTTCCTTGTGTCTCTCATGGACCCTCCAACTCCTTGCTCCCCCCCCCCCGTTTCCCGCACATTCACAGAACTTTGTCTTCTCCTTTGTAATTTTACTTAGGGTATCTGCATTGTATTAGCTTCATAGCAAGCCTTTATAAAATAGCTAGTCAGATGAATAAATGGACTTTTTCCAACTCCTTTTGGAAAAAAAAAAAGATGGGTGCCTGGTGACTTAGCCATAGGCATCTGGCCCGTCTCGAGAGCTGTCCTTCCTTCATATTCTGGATCTAGCTTTGGGTCTCTACTTCTAGTATAGAGATCACCTCCTCTTTTATATTAAGAAGAGGTGCTTATCTCTCCTGAAAGAGGTCAGACAGTTCTGACTCGGGATCTCAGCACCATAGCAGCTTCATCCTTTTTTATTTAATCTGTTATAAAGTTAGAGAACTCATGGCCCAGAGCAGGACTGAACTTAATATTTGGGGAATATGTTGTTAAAGAAGACCTAGAGATCCTCACATAAAGAGTATTTTCAGAAAATGAAAAACAGAATAAAAGTTAGGCTCAAAAATTGGAAAAAAAAAGAAGACTGTCTTAATTGGTTCTATTTTTTATCTCTACCAAAAAAAAAAAAGACAAACATCATCATCATGTCTCTTTCCTGAAAAAAGAATTACATGACAAGAGGCATCACTGCCCCTGGATGCAAAAATCAAACAAACAGAAAAATCCTACCCTAGATATATATCCCACCTAGAGTCAGCTCTGATTTGATCTGCCACTCAGGTGTACAGACATGCAAGTGATTCTTTTAAGCTATCGGGAGCTTTCAGGCAGGCTTAATCCAGCCCTCGCAAATGAAAAGCATGACGAGCTTTCTTCAGACACTCAGAAGAATGAGGAAACAGGACTGGGAGTGTGGCCGAGGGGGAGAGACTTGACTCCATGCAAAAGGCTGAGAAAATTAGCTAATTGATTAATTAAATTGGGAAATGTGGAAAACTAATTACCAATCAAACAAGAATTTCTGAAATATTCCATCCCAAGACCCTTAGCAATCCGGTTCCGTGGACATAGACATACTCATAATACCACACACTCTCTCTAAAAGACTAAGTTTGTTTGCTTGTTTGTTTAACAGAACGGCTCTGTTCTCAGTCACATTATTCTAAATAATTTGCCATGTATAGTCAATGATTAATACAATAATCCCAAACTCCCAGGTATGTTATTTCCCTTTATTCCCCAATAAATCACAACTTCATATGGCAAATGTCAGGACTGTTTAAAAAAAAAACAGAAAACATGGGTACACATCAAAGAAGCAAAAATTAGTATGTGCAATGTCATAATTAAACCTGGATGTGATGTCACAAAAGTATAATCTCGGCACTTAGGAGGCTAGGGAAGTAATGATGCTAGTCCAAGGCAATCATAACTCTATAGTAAGACTGTGGTTATAGAAAAACTGGGGGCTCGAGAGGGGGTTCAGCATCACCAAGCCAAATGACCTGAGTTTGATCACTGAGACCCTCATGGCCAAAAGAGAGAACTGATTCTTGCGGGTTGTCCTCTGATCTCCACATATGTGTTGTGGAACACACACAAAGATAAAACAGAAAGGAAACATCATAATGAAACATCAATTATATAATTAACATCTACTAACATACATGCAATTTGAAAGTAATGAATAATTACAACATAAAGGTTCATAACAATTGTAATAAATATTAAAAGCTATTAAGTTGAAGGCACTGCTTTTTCTTTCCTTATTTCTCAGAATAATCCTATGGGGTAGGTACTATTATAATCACCATTTTATAGGTAAGAAAAGCTAGACCTAAAAAAGAGCAAATAATTGTCCTTAAAGTCAGACAGATGGTTAGTGACATAGAAAGCCAGGCCCAGGTTGTCTTAACTCTAAAGCCCATTGTCTTAACCCTGCAAGGTCTCTAACTGATGTCAACAGAGATTGGAGCAAGTCACTTTATCTCATTCTGGGTCTATAATTCCAAGGGTAGAAACACATCCAGCCTCTCTAGGTGGGGCTGACAGTCCTCAGAACCAAGTCACTGCAGCCAGTGACGCCGCTAGGTGGCGACCGCTCAGCCCCAGTTCTGTTTATGAACACGCATGTGCAAAGGCCCCTCAATCCCAGGACTCCCGGAGAAACCAAGTGTGGCAGCCAGCCCTCGTGTGCACTCCAGCACATCTTCAGTTTCGTTTACACTTGTTGCACTGCAGTCTCTCAGAGCCACACTTGTCCTGACAACCTGAGTCTTGATTCCAAACCTGTTCCAACTCCTCAAAACTCTTCAAGCACCCAAAGGCAGGCTGTTGCTCACACTGACCCCTGCTGAGTATGGTTTTGTACGTACTGATTTGTCTATCAACAGATGACCAAATTCATCTGAAATGCACGAGCCTCTGAACTTTCTGTGGGCCCATCCCATAGTCCTGGAAAAGCTACTGGCCAAATTCCGGAGGGGGTCAGTGAAGGAGTGACATTAGAGAGGGAAAGGGGACTGAGCTCAGTAGCAGAAAGCAAGGGTCTGCTGCCTGGTAGACCCTAGTGTGACCCAGAACTGTGTATTCAGAGAATCGAGAGATAGCACTAGCCCCACCTCCAAGGACTAGCGATCCTGAACCTTAAGAGTGGCTTCAACTTCTTCATGAACACTTACTTCTACTGCCAACGCATGGCATGAAAGGATTCGGCAAATTTAAATCCTCCTGCCTCTCAACTTGTTTTCCTGCCTGCGCTCCAGCAGGTAAAACACCCACAGACTCACAGTGCTCTGGGCTGTAGAATTCACAGGAGTCTCTAATGTTCAGGTTATTTTTAAACTTTCAGTCCACTCTACCTCCCCACGAACAGCAGGCCTGCCATTTAGAATGGTGTTAACCCACACCCCACCTGCTTTGAAACTTTATAGTTTTTTTGTGTTAAAAGAAAAGGAACAATCCTTCAAACATACACATGTGCATATACAATCACACACAGACACACACACACACACACACAGAGACCTACATGAACATGCACACTTGCACACACAAGATGAAGACAGTACCAGTGATGGGGGATAAAAGATTCAGCTCACAGAATGATGTCAAGATTGTAATACTTATAAAGACACTTAGCAAACTCAGGCTCATGCCACTGCAGGTGAAACTAGTGTTATATTTGCAGGGACACACACCAGGCATTACAGACAAAGTTAAAAGGTAATTCTATACTCCCAAATGGGGAATTATATTCACACAGTAAAGTTTTCAAGATCCTTCATTTGTCTAGGGAGCAAGCCAGGTGATACAAAGTGTTTGGTTATAACTTTCTTCAACTTAAGCATCTTTTTTATGGTTTAGTCTTGGAGACAGAATCTCACTCTGTGGTCCAGGCTAGCCTGAAACTCACAGTAAATTTCCTGTCTCAGCCCCTTTAGCACTGGAATTACAAACATGAGATACCATAACCGGGCTTTTATGTTCTTTCCTTTAAATTTTTTTCAAAGGAAATTCCTCTCAAGAAGAGAATTAGGTAATTTTTTTTTACCATGTTAAAGCAGTAAGTATTAATAGCCAATGTTTGGGGGAGACAGAAGCTCTGTATATACATCACTTTGCCTGATCTACACAAGGAGCCCACAAGCTAGCATATATCTTACATGAGACTAATCATGTAAGATTTACAGTGAAATCAAGCCTGTAAAGTCACACAGCACAGTTAGAATTGGCACCCGATCCTACCACATGCTAGAGTCCTCACCACACCACTATACCTGACTGTCTCTGTACCCTCCAAATCTGAAGCTGAAACTTAACCCCCCACTGCAACAGCATTAAGAAATGGCGCCTGGACTGGTGAGCTGGCTCAGCAGGTAAAGGCACTTGAGGCCAAGTCTGAAGATCTGAGATAGCCCTCTTACAAAAGACAAGCTGGAGATACAAGTATAGCGTGAAACCTGTAGCTAGATGAGAATAACCAGTCAAGGGGTAGGGAAGGAAGAACTTGCAAGTACCCAGGAGTCAATGAGGACCCAGCAATAGACGCTGAGCCTTCCCCCATCTGTAGGCAAAAGAAGAAAGATGAAGCATCCGTCCCTTTATCTGCAAACTACCTTTGCATGGCTACACAGCTTCAAAGAGCCGGTCAACCAGCCATTCTGAGGAAAATAGGCTGGCCCAGATAAAATCAGTTCCAGACGCTCTCCAAGTCTTCCCCTTGGTGGCATAATTTTCAGAACAAATGAACGCTCACAGTTTCTACATCTCTGTTGTGACCCCAGTGCTCTGGGAGCCTCTTACAAACTACATCAAGTAGCCTTCTTACTGAGCCAAACCTTAGCACTCTGTGTCCCACAAGACAAGAAGGAAGAAAGTCCTTTCGCCTTCTCACCCTCCCTGCTGAAGCACTAAGGGTGATAAACGGTTCGGACAAGTGGACTCAACACTGTATTTACACTAAATACAGCTGAAGGAGACTTTAAAAAACCACCAAAGTGTGTCTCTCTGAGGGCTATTAAGACACGCACACACCCCTATTAAGACATGCACACACCTATTAAAACACACACCCCTATACACCAGGACTCAGCAGTACTACCTCTCCTTACCTCTCTGCCCCTTGGGGGAGCATTTCCAAACTCAGGCTCTCCTCCCACCTCTCTAACAGCCCCTTTATCCCCATCTCTTCTGCTTCTACCTCCTAAACATGCAGATCCCATGGGTCCCATGGCCCTCCCTGTGTGTCATGTACATATCCTCTGTGATCTCATTCATCCTGATGCCTCCCACTACAGCTACTATCTGAAAGTGCCCAGCATTTTATCTCTAGCCCTGTTCTTTTTGAAGTCTGGTACCATTTACAACTGCTCAGATTGGGCTCCTCCACCTGGGAGGCCTGACAGCATCATGAATCAACTGGTTTAAAACAAACTCGTCCTCTTCCCTTCTACACCAGCCCCTCACAGGTCTGGGGTTCTGTTTTCAGCCAGCTTCACAACCTCCCCCTACGAGGGCACAACACTCTGCATCATATATGACTCCACATTGCACCTGTCGTTACCTAACGCTACCTTTTTCTCCAGGCCATGTTCACTGTCTCCCTACCTTTTCCATTTGCACGATACCTCTGTGGTCAGAATGTCAGGCCTCGGCACAGCAGATGGGATTAGGCTCTGACCCCATCTATCAGCCTCTTCTGGGTTTCATGAAAGTTCACCGCTTATCTCAACTCTGACCCTGTTCCTACCCTCAGTGCAATATGATCCAGAAAATTCCTCAGTGTTCCATGCCACTATCTAGAATAGTATATGGAAAAAGAATTGCTAAGCAAATTTGTTTTGAAATGAATGAATGGATGGATGGAATTCTCATGTCCATCATACATAGCAATGAAATCATTATAAACTTAAGACTAATTCAAACATTGGTATCATGGAATTCAAGCTTTTATCACTGCTCCATTGTACTCAGATCAATGTCCCCTACAAGTGCTCTGTTGAAGCACAACTGCCACCATTCCCCAGATATGCCCTGTTTTCCCATTGTACATCATTGTTTCCCCTCCTTTCCTCTGACTTTAATAGCAACGCTTGAGAGTCCAACTCAGATTCACTTCTATGACCCATTCTGTGATCATATGGCAAACGTGACTTCTCTAAGTACCTCTGGCACTTTATATCACGCCGTCTCCGAACTGTCCTGTGCATATATCTTTCATGTTACCCAGATTCATCTTGGCATGCTCCATAGTATATACTCCACTCCATCATGTACTGTGTATCCTTGCATGTTTACTAAATATATACATAAAGACACAAATAGATGAATGGCAACAATGAATAGAGCCAAGTGCACACAAGCAAAAAGTGGACTTAGAGGGATCTGTGCTCTATTGGGAAGGCGCTGTGGAAGAAGTGATGAACCTGACCTGGAGGTAATCTGTTCAGCTCAAGGAAGATTGTCTCCAATGTTCATATCTTAAGAAAATTTTGCTTTTTGGGTGAAGATAGAGATGATCTCAGCTCATTCCATTTTATTGCCATGTATACATCCATACATAAATACATAGAGAGAGAGAGACAGACAGCAGAGAAAACGATGCCAGAATTATGTGGGTAGATGTGGTCTATGTTAGATAGGAGAGTAATTTGAATATAAAATTTGCCTAATATTGCCATACATATCAATCTGTTCTATAATCTTTCCATTTTACAGATGAGAGAAACATATACAGCAGGGTTTCTCCAACTCCTCATTCTCTGAATCATTCTTTTCAAATAGATCTCCTGTGTTGTAGGATGGCGAACAGCATTTCTGACTCTTGTCACTAGTTGCTAGGTGACAGGACCGTCTCCTCGGTTGTGACATTTAAAGACATCCATTGAGGGGAATAAAGCCACCCTTGATTGAGACCACCAATGTAATGAAATGAATTTTTCATGGTCCCAGGATTGGCATCCTAACCAGCCACCAAGTAACCAAGAGATGGAGAGTCCCAGCCGACCTCACTCCTTGCATTTCCTCCCTAACATACGGGAAGTCACAGTCTTTGGGAATTGGAGTGAACTCAGAGCTGTGATCAGATGGACTCATAGCCCTGTAAAGGATTCTATACCTCAAGATGGAAGAGAAATAAGGAAACTCCCTCATCATACATCCCAAAGAGATAAGAAAAGGGATTCCTGGTTAATGTAATGAAGCATGAAAGACAACAAAAAATGACTCAAAATATATCTGACAGGAGAGAAGAGAGGGATATAGAACTTGAAGAGTACAGGACAGATTTTCCAATAACTATGAATGAAAGATACATACCATTGGAGTCAATAATTGTCGTGAGTTCTAAGTAGGATGAATAGAAATAAGTCCAACCTATATGGAACCAAGAAAACTATGAAAAGATCCAAAAGAATAAAGGAAAAAATCTTAAAAGCATCCTGACAGGAGACAGATTACTCAGAAGAAACAGCATCTAAATGATCAACTGTAACAAGAGGCCGGAATGTAAACAAATAACACATATTCAAAACATATTGAAAACTCTCAGCTAAACTTTTTTTTTTGACATGTTCACTTCCAGGTTTATTGGCAGTAACTTCACACAGTTTATTCCCGGTACCTGATGTTACACACTTTAGGTTCTTTGAGATATGCCCTATCCTTGTATGTAACTGGCATAAACCCCATTTTCTGAGCTCTCTTGATGGCTTTTGTTATTTCTTTTTGTTTCTTCCCACAAAGACCTGTTGTGTGCCTTCCGTAAATGCATCTGGTAAATGGAGAGATGAACTTGGATAAAAGCTGTTCATCCTTATAATCCACACGTTTCTCACACAAGATACACCTCCTAAGGGGCTCCTTATAGAAGTTTTCCATTGGTATTGGCAGGTCCTTGTTGCTGGCTACCTGTTTATCCTGTGCACAACATCTTCTCCACAGCACCGTGTGAGCTCTGCTATCGGCGAGGCAGACTGCAGCTGTGGTCAAGCTTTTCCTCCCTACGCCACTGCAACCAGAGCCATTATGATTCTTCGCCCTTCCTCTTCCTTTTCCCTCAGGTAAACTTTTATTCAAAATTTGTGTTGAAATAAATACTTTTACCGAAAAAATAATAAGATATTATCATTCCAGTTCAGATTAGGTAGGTATATAAAATATTCCTCAAGAAGGAAATATTAATGGAAGAGAGGAATGACATCAAAAAATGTCATGACCAGGTAAGATGCTGGTAAATATGAAGACCAATTTTAAATATATCTATATCAATATATAATGTATGAGTACACACACGAAATGGAGCTTAATTACTGGACAATAGTGGCACAGTGGTCAGAGGTGATGTATTGCTCAGAAGGAGCCCCGACTTGAAATCAAAACATATTTTCCAAGTTCAGTATCACATGGCAGGGATATCCACTAAAACTCTAGATTTTTTGAAATTGAAATGCCAGTCCATGTAATAAATAAAGAAAAATAAATTAAAGGCACATGGATTATAAAAGGAACAGCGGCTAGGCAGATAGCTCAATGGGTAAGATACTTGCTGCACAAGTATGGGGATCCTCAAATCCCCAGAACCTATGTAAAAAGTCAAATATGGTTAGTTACACCCCATAACTTCAGCATTGTGGGAAGTGGAGATAGGGGGACTACTGAGGGTTTCTGACTTGATGGTCAAACTTAAGCTTCAGTGACAGGACTTGACGTCCTCCTCTGCCATCCCCCCACCCCCACCCCGCTCTCTCATACACACACAAATACTCTCACACACATGTTTATACATACTTTTTAAAAAGCCATTCCAAGTAATAAGAAAGCTCTATAAGGATGCTGAAGACCAACGTACAAAAATACAAGTTCTAATACATCTCCAACAAAAAATCAGAAAATACACTTATTAAAAGATGCCACGCAGATTCTTGCCAGGTTGGTGGTGCACACCTTTAATCCTAGCATCCAGGAGGCAGAGGCAGGTGAATTTCTGTGAGTCTTAAGACAGCCTAGTCTATATAGTGAGTTTTAGGACAGCCAGAGCTACATAGTAAGACCCTGTCTCAAACAAATAAACAAACAAACAAATGCCATATAGAAGCTGCAAAACCATATGGCACCTAAAAGCAAATCTACTAAAATCTGTGAGGGAAGTAGGAGGAGATAATTTAAGGGATGTCACAGAAGCTCTAAGCTAAAAACTGAATCATATTCAGAGATGGAGAAGCTAAGTGCTGAAACATGACAGTCCTCCCCCAAATTAGCCAATAAGGCTGCTCAATTCCAATCAAACCAGAGTGACAAAAAGATTCTAAAAGCCAAGCAATGACCAAAGTTTCAGTCACCAAGACATAGAGACATAGAGGCAGGGGCATAGAGAGAATTTATCCTAAACATATCCAATCCATATTTTTATAAAAATTTAAGTAGTAAAACATGAGTAGAGGGGATATGCAGACCTGTATTGGCTAAATAAGATGCCCAGAAATGGCAGGAAACAATTACCTCATCACTAAATGTTGGTCAAAGGACTAAGCAAAGGGTGGGCTTGAGAGAGTCAAAGTAGAGCCTACCTCACACTGAACACAAAAATTAATTCCAGACAAAAGAGGCAAATGTGAGAAGCAAAACTGTAAAAACTTTTTTAAAAATGCAAATGACTTCTTTTTAATATCAGCATGAAGAAGGAATTTTTAAATGAGACACAATAAACAAAACTCATAATGGCAAAAGCAGATAAATCTTAACCACTAAAATAAACAGCTTGTATGACAAAAAGCACCATTGGCAGAGTGGAAAAGACAAGTGTGGGGGAGAGAAAGTACCACCTACAAGTCATGTGTAGAACACATGTAATTCTCACAAATCATAAGAAAAACATAAACCACCTTCTAGAAATATATAAGCAAAGCATATGAATCCTTAATTCACATTAGAAGAAATTCATACAGCCAATTAACTTCTATTAATCGCTCAATTCTATCAGTAAACAAAGTTCAATTCATATAATAATTGGATTCCACTTCACTCCCATCAAGCTGGCACATTTTAATAATGATAATCATCTCAGTTGTTGGCAATATGTGGAAATGGGAGCTCTGAACTTGGTGGAATACAATGGCAGCCACTCACTCTAAAAAGCAATGTGACACCAAAGCTGAAAATGTACATTCCCAAACTCAGCGCTTGTGCTGTTAGAACCTCCTTTAGAGAAAAACCTCACACTGTGTCCAAAGAAATGTAAACAAGGCCAATCCTTTTAACATTATCTGTAGTGACAGAAAGGGGAAGTCAGTGTCACCAGTACTGGGGGAAATAGAATAAGTTAGGACCAACAATGTATCTGTACAGCAGTGCATCGCGCAGAGTAAGATAATGGCCCGAGTATGCATGCGATGCTGCCAGTAAATATTTAAAGTAAATGTTCACTTTGCATCAAAAAGACACATCCCATGTATCATTTACTTAAAACTCACAAGGAAACTCATATATATATATATATATATATATATATATATATATATATATTAATAATACATATATGTGCAGCAAAATTACAAAAATGCACATAGTAAGAAAATAGCAGTCTCAGAGAACTAGATATATATGCATTTATAATGTTTTATTCCTTTAAGATGGGAAAGAGATAAAGCAAGAATGAAAAATACTATCTATGTAATCTTGGTAGTAAATACATAGGTATCCCATCTTTACATATTAAATATTTGAAAGAATTGTGGTTCCGTGCTCCCCTGTCCAACCTTCCTTTATCCCAATCCTCCTGTTTCCCCAAGTTTCCCCCCTTCTTCCCTTCTAACTTTTCTCTCCCCATCTCCCCTTACCCCCATCCCACCCCACCCCCAAGATCCCAATTTTCTCCCCGGCAATTTTGTCTACTTCCCATAGCCAAGAGGATACCTATGTTTTTCCTTGGGTTCACCTTCTTATTTAGTTTCTTTAGGTTCACCACTTGTAGTCTCTGTGACCCTTATTTATGGCTAGAAACCAATTATGAGTGAGTACATCCCATGTTCATCTTTTTGGGTCTGGGATACCTCACTCAGGATAGTGTTTTCTACTTCCATCCATTTGCATGCAAAATTCGAGAAGTCATTGTTTTTTACCGCAGCGTAGTACTCTAATGTGTATATATCCCATACTTTCTTCATCCATTCTTCCATTGAAGGGCATCTAGGTTGTTTCCAGGTTCTGGCTATTACAAATAATACTGCTATGAACATAGTTGAACAAATGCTTTTAGTTAAGGGAGCCACTTTAGGGTGGGCAAGAGACTTGACCCTAGAGTGGCTCCCAGGGGCCCATGGTGATGTCCCCAGTTAGTCCCTTGGGCAGCTGGGGATAGGCAACCTGAAATGACCCTATCCTATGGCAATACTGACGAATATCTTGCATACCACCATGGAACCTTCATCTGGTGATGGATGGAGATAGAGACAGAGACCCACACTGGAACACTGGTCTGAGCTCCCAAGGTCCCAATGAGGAGCGGAAGGAGGGAGAAGATGAGCAAGGAAGTCAGGACCACAAGGGGCGCACCCACCCACTGAGACAATGGGGCTAATCTATTGGGAGCTCACCAAGGCCAGCTGGACTGTGACTAAGAAAGCATGGGATAAAACCGGAATCTCTGAACATGGCGAACAATGAGGGCTGATGAGAAGCCAAGGACAATGGCATGAGGTTTTGACCCTACTTCATGTTCTGGCTTTGTGGGAGCCTAGCCAGTTTGGTTGTTCATCTTCCTAGACATGGACGGAGGGGGGAGGACCTTGGAATTTCCAAAGGGCAGGGAACCCTGACTGCTCTATGGACTGGAGAGGGAGGGGAGAGGAGTTTGGGGGAGGGGGGAGAAGGATTGGAGGAGGGGGAGGGAAATGGGAGGCTGGGAGGAGGCGGATACTTTTTTTTCCTTTTCTCAATAAAAAAAAAAAAGAATTTCCGGGTTAAAAAATAAATCTAATTTTAAGATTTTGCAAAAAATAAATAAACAAACAAACAAATAAATAAATATTTGAAAGATAATTATGATAAGAAGGAATTCTGAAGAAACTAATTGAGGTTCCCAGAATTGAAAAGACAACTCTAGCTACTGCTGGTGGAAATAGAATTACTACACACATACCTGAGGAAGATCAGTGAGTTTATCTCAGGAGTCATAAGTACATATACAGCCTGAGCTTCCAAATTTTCAGCTTTGAGAATCTTCCCTCATAAGATCTCCAGACTTGTTCATGAAGATGTTTTTATAAAGTGGTTATTAGACTGATATTTGACTGTTTTAAAAAACAGGATTTTTTTATTGTTGTACTAAGCAAATGACAATGAAGTGGCTAACAGACTGTAACAGTCACACAACAGAAAGTTTATGATTATAGAAAGTCTTATGGCCAAATAATACTTAATTATAAAGGACACACTCACAATGCATTAGTAACCTGTGAAGGGAGTTACATAGCAAGATGTGCACATCATAGCCCCCACTTTGGATATTGAACTATTTGGTTGTATGTTTGTGAGTGTGTATATGTGTAGACAGAGGGAGAGGAACCTAGAAGAATATTTCTCAAAGTTAATGATTTATGGGACTAGAGGTCATTTTAATTTTCTTCTACATGCTTCTAGATCTTCTACAATAAACTAAAGAATTTTGTACTTTCAAAACAAAATTAAATATAAGATGGTGTGGTGGTTTGAATGTTTATGGCCCCCTTGGACTCATGTATTTGAATGCTTGGCCCATAGGGAGTGGCACTATTAGGAGGTGTGGCCTTGTTGGAGGAAGTATGTCACTGTGAAAATGGGCTTTGAGGTCTCCTGTATGCGCAAGCCACACCCAGTGTGGCTGACCCCTTCTGCTGCTTGCAGATCAACTTGTAGAACTCTCACCTCCCTCTCCAGCAGCATCCCCGCCTATATGCTGCCATGCCCCATGATGATAACGGACTAAACCTTGGAAACTGTAAGCCACCCCAAATTTGATGTTTTCCTTTATAGAGTTGCCATGGCCATGGTGTCTCTTCACAGTAATAGAAACCCCAACTGAGATAGATGGGTCCAGTAGTTCACATAAGCCACCCTCAGAGACCAATGCTTGTTCTGCAAGAGCTGGTGTTACTTGTATTTGAGTAAGTGAAGACAGCACCAAAAGAGACTGTCCTATAGTCTGACTGAAAGATGGGAAGACAGAGTTGCCTGAAGTATTAGAACCTTCCATCTATACAATAGTCTGAACAACACTATCTCAAGCTATGTCATAGAAGTGCCATCAGAGTATGCATGGGTGGGGGCTGCTCTAAGTCTCTCAAAATGACAGGCTCAATTCCAGACTCCTAAATGACTCCACGGGAATGTCTTGCACAGTTACTTAACGGCATAAATTCTAGAATCCACAGGCTTAAGCCTCGAAGGCAGTCGGCTAAACAAGGGCCAAGATTGAGAACACTTCAGTCAGCTGCCATTGAACTTCACCTTTCGACAGTTTGATCAATTATGGGTACAGGAAAAGAGCAGAAGAGCAAGAATCGGGCTCTTTCCACACTAACATAATTGGATTCTCAGGAAATCTCCGGTAAGATGATGGTATTAGCCCCTTACTGGAAATAAGAGACTAACACCAAGACTAGACACCTAGGAACTCGTTGAGTTGGAATTGAAACTCGGGACTTTCGGAACCCATTACCCAGTCTGTTCTCATTAAGCTAAATGCCTCTTCATTAGTGGTAGCTGTAATTCTTTCCATGTATGAAATACTACTCTAAGAGCAAATGAATTAAACAGGTAAAGGCAAAAGATTCCTGTGCCCTAAGCAAGAGCGGGATCCTAGGTATTTTCCTCTTCAGGGGCACTAATTTGAGTAAGTCTGGGTCACTATGAAGCTCTCCAGTTGTCCCCAGTAGTGTTCCCAATGGCAGAGCCTTGCTATGATCAACAGATGAAAAGGGACCATGGCAAATTTGAATTGGGTTCCTACTGAACCACACAGTAAATTCCCGGTTGCTATGTAGAGGCGAGGCACCACTGAGAGCAACCAGGCCCTCAAACCAGCACCTTTCTCAGTGCAGCTCTGCCTTAACCCTCACCACAGACATGCACACTCATGACCTCCAGAGGTCCTGCTCCCATTGGGACCACCTGCATCTCTTGACTAAACTATGCATTGGCCTTTCCACTGCTCAACTTGCTCCTCTTTGGCCTGCTCTCCCGACTCTCCAGGCATCTTTTTTTAAAAAGTACAGCTGATCATGCATTCCCTAGATTAAACCTTCCTTAATTCTCAGAATATGATATAAATTTGTCTAGTGTCAGTTGGTTGCTGCATCTCTGGGTTAGAGATGCAGTGGTAGTGGGGGGCAAAGGCTGGGATGCTTTTCTTAAGGCGCACCTTTACATGGAAGCAAAAGTGAGGGAGAGGAGAAAGCAGAGGAGGAAGGAAAGCTGGGAGAAAGTGTGTGAACCAGTGAGCCACTGCAAAAAGATAAGTGCACCCCAGAGCAGTCCACCAGAGTACCCAGAATTCACTCAGACCTCCCATTGATCAAAATGTTCTTACACAGAGAGTTAATCTCTCCAACTTCACACTGCTCAAGGAGATCCTGATATTTCATGGGTTAATGTCAAAACAGGAGCTCCGAGGTAAAAACTAACTATTCCTAGATGTGTTGACTGAATGGGTAGTGGGTGTATAAATAAATGATTTAATTGGAAATCCAAAATGAAGAATGAAAACATCTCAAGGCACTAAAAACACAAGACCACTCCCTGCACAACTGTGTAGTCAAGACCCCCTACAAAGATGGTCTTCCAATAGAGAAGCTATCTCAAGACCCCCTTGCCTCCTCACAGCAACTTTGAAAGTCTCAGCCGGGCAGCTGAGATTACAATTACAATTTTCCCATTTTTAGCCCTCTAGGGGAAGACCGGTGGAAGAGGAAGAAGAAAGTCTTCTCCAGCTGTCACCTCCCACAGTTCCACAGCTAGTGCTTCAGGTAAATATTAGTTCCCACTGGAGTTGGAGAATACCAAGGCTAGAGGCAGAAAGATGCAGAGAGGGGGGACTATGCACTTCTGTTAACTTAGCACCTTCCTGGCAGGGGGAAGCTGACTGAGTAAGCAAAGCATGAGATCTCAACTCCAGCACATAAATAAGCTCAAATCTATTTCCTGCTCACCGTTGCCTGTGAGGAAGCCTAAGGAAGGATGACTAATACCCTTGGTCCATTCCCTCTTTTTGCCTTACCACCTCTCAGCGCTGGAGACAAAGACTCGATTCCTCTAAAGACAAGGAGGCATCTGGGAAGGATGTGAAGCTACCACACAGAGGGTGGGGTTTGAGGACCAAAGGAAATACCTAAGGTCATCAAACACTTGACTGAATATGAGATCCTTTCCCTCACCCATTTGCTGTTGACCCATAGCAAGACATGACTCAATCCAGCAGGCAAGGGTATCCAGCCCACATGTAAATACATGACCTCTGGGTCCTTGCATTCTCTTACCTTATCCCCCAAACCTCTGGCCTTCTGTCACTTGCCTGTCCTCATTACATTAATTTTCAGCCTTCATGTGCTGCTGAACTCCGTTTCCATAGCACCATCATGGCTCTGCAGCACTAATGTGGTCTCTTGGTCGGGCGTTCTTGGTGACTCGATGCAAGCCTGCTCCTTCTCCAACCTCCCCATTCTTTCCCTCACCATCCCTCCCTCCCGATTTCTGGTCTCAGCAATGAAAGGCAAGGGTCTGAGGGGTGTTTGAGAACTAGAGAAGCATTGTTGCACATCGCATGTGGAGATTAAACCCAGATGAGAGTGACATGTGATGTGGAAGGCCGAACCTGGAGGACAATGTTGGCTTGGTCATTGATTGCAGCATGCCTTGGTTAACTCAAGCAAATCAGAGACCCACTCGTGTTGTCGTAAGAACTGGGTGGATGGATTTTTAGTAGTCCTCCAGAATTTCCCTGCCATCTACGCAGACCCCTAATCTCATTCCCAAAGCTCTTCTCACATTATTCTTAAGAAAAGCTCCCATGACCTCAGTTTGTCTGCTCCTTCTCAGCCCTTGTCAGTGGCCATCCTTGTCTTCAGAGATTTCCCTGAGGATGCCACTCTGTAATAGTTTCTCCTCCCTTGATCCCTGGCATGTCCGTGAGTGCTTTTCTTAGTTCTGTGTTTTAGGAACAACCAAATTCAAGAACAGGCAACATAATATAGCCAACTTTTTAAGGACTTCTGGGAATAGTCTTAATGATAATAATCTTAGAAAATTTTTTAAAACATGCTCACACACATATAAATGTAGACTTATAAAATAATCACTTTTTTATTTCACAGCATGCCAGGAAAATGTTGTTATCAAGAGGCACAAACCCATAAGTTAGCAGTTAGGGGATCACAGCTAGAGAGTCCTCATTTGACATTTAATCATACAGTGCTTTGCATCTCTGTGCTGTTTTCTCTTGTAATGTTTACTGAGCATCCCAACTTTGCAAGTCTTCTCATAAAGCTAGACAGTACATCCACTCAGGTCAGGCTGTGTCTTCCATTTCCTCGTCTGCCTCCACAGAACATAAAGCCTTGTGCACATGGAATCACTACTGAGAAAGCCTCAGGTCAGAGTACAAAAATACATATGTGTGTGGTGGAGGAAGCTGATCAGAGCGGAGGGGTGAGGGGATGGAGCACATTCCCATTCTCCCCACTTGATACGTTCACGCTGTGAACTCTTGGATGTTACTGATTAAGTATACTTATCTATGATATAGCAGTTCAGTCCACAATGCCACAAAAGCATTTGTTCCTGAATTTCCCCAAACCCATAAATTGTCATGTATTTTTAGAGCAACTCTGTGGGAAAGGAACATAATATTGGGAGTTGGGCTCTATTCCCTGCTTTGCTATTGGGGTGTCATTTGACCTCTTATAGAGCTCAGCTGCTGTTCTGCCAAATATCTTTATTTTAGATTTATTATCTGGACCTTTCTAACTCAGAGTGCTATAATCTTTGCATTTTCTGTCAGGATGTGAATAGCAATAACATATTCCTGACTCCACTGCTTATCACTGTCTTCCCCTTGATTCTAGAAATTTGTATCAGCGAGTGGCTCCAATAGTTTTGAATTTCAAGTACAAGCCAAACTTCAAAAAGTTAAGAGCCTTAACCATGGTTTCCTGTGAGGAGGACCCTTTGTCCACCATACAATGCAGCTCCAAGTCTACACAGTATAGTTTGCCTACTATTTATGAGAAAGAAGGATACTGTATGCTAACGACTATAGTCTTCAGACTTAGATCCCACTAAGGATCCAATGGAGTCAGAGTCAAAATAATGAAGTGCTATTTAATGAGTCCCAAACTCTTTTTCTTCTGGTCTAATCAACCCCTTTGCACTGCGTGAAAAGCAAGGCAAGATCAACTGAGCAACAGTAGATAAACAGTAGAGAAAGGATGTGAACTCAGGCCTCTGGCTACAGAGCCTGCAGTCCCACAGGAACGAGCTGACAGGTGAGCTTGTCCAGGGTGATGCCTCTCACAGCTCGCATCTGTCCGGGGCCAAGGGATCAGGAATTACTGGTGATGAAAAACAGTTTCAAAAATATACAATTGAAATGTCTTAAGTTTGTCCTAGCTGAGAACTCCCCTGAGTCCAGAGCTCACCATCATCACCCGTACCCACATCTGGGCCTTGATTGAAGAGTACCGCAGTTCTAACTCATCAGCTTCCTGCTCTCTGTCTCCAGCCTGATTATACCATCAACCCTCACACATCTGTGTAAGATATTAAAGGACCACCTGGCTGCTGTCACAACATCACTGTTCTCATCCAGAACTTTGAAACAGACTAATTGCTTCAATCCATCCTCAGCACTTTCTCCATCCAATTCTCCATACCTCTTGCCCTACTTAAATACATGCAGTCAAGTTGTCTTAGTGAGGGTTTCTATTGCTGTGAAAAGACACCATGACCATGGCAACTCTTATAAGGAAAACAGGTAATTGAAGGGGTGGCTTACAATTTCAGAGGTTTAGTTCACTATCATCAGGCAGGGAGCATGGCAGCATGCAGACAGAGATGGTGCTGACTACATCTTGATCAGAAGGCAACAGGAAGTGGACTGTGACATGGGGCAATATCTTGAGCACAGGAAACCTTAAAGCCTGGCCCCCTGCTATGACACACTTCCTCCAACAAGGCCATACCTACTCCAACAAAGCCATGCCTCCTAATAGTGCCACTCCCCATGAGCTTATGGGGACTCCACATAAGTTCATACTCCACTCACCACATCCCAGTCGCCCCCCATAAGTTTAAAAAATATCATAATGCACTTAGTCTAACTTCAAAAGTCCCCGTGGTCTATCACAGTCTCAACAACAATATTTAAAAGCCCAAAGTTCAAAGTCTCTTCTGAGATCCATGCAATCTCTTAACTGTGATCCCCTATAAAATCAAAATCAAAAAACAGATTACATACTTCCTACATATAATAGCACAGGATATACATTACTATTCCAAAATGGAGGGAAGGGAGCATAGTGAAGAAACATTGAACCAAAACAAGGCTGAAAACCAGCTGGGCAAACTCCAAACTCTGCATCTCCATGTCTGATGTCAAAACACTCTTCAGATCTCCAAGTCTTTGATAACTGTAACACACTTATTTCTCTTGGGCTGGTTCCACACCATGTCAGCAGCTCTCTTATGACTCTGGCATCTCCAACTCTTGTTTTCTCCAAGGCAATTCAGGTTCCAACTTCATAGCTTTATGCAATGGCCTCTATTTGGGGACACCCCTGACACATGCCTGCCCCAGTAGCTTTCCTTAGTCTTGGGGGTAAATTCAATAGCCCCTTTCTTCTAGCCTTAACTTCAGAACCACATGGCTGAAGCTCCCATGTTCTGCAGTTTGCTGGGGCTGGAACATGGCCACTTTGTTCCATTACACCTTCACCAGCTTTCTGTCCTTCACTGCCTAGGCTTGGCTGGTCTGAAACTGGATCTGCAGACCAGGCTGACCTCAAACTCAGAGATCCACCAGCCTCTGTTTCTGAAGCACTGGGATGAAAGGTGTGCCCCACCACACCTGGCTCTAAGTAAGCTTTTTTAGTTTCTTTTCACAAGTTGGAAGCTCACCTGGGTGGGATCTTGCCCTGAAGTCACCACTCCTTTTATTCCATTTGTTGATCTGTTTATCTCCTTGAACAGAGAGGACTTAACTCCATTCCACTTCCTGATGCTTTTTCTCCTCAAAATTTACATTTTGTAATTTACCCTGCTCAGCTTAGTCTTTTTCATTATAAATCTTCATTAGAATTATTACTAATAACGATAATAACAGAGTCTATACTAGGCTACTTTTAGATTTCCTTTGCCAACAGAATTAATCCAAAACTCTTCACTTTAGCCTCAGGCAGACTCTTTGGACTAGGGCAAAAAGCTTTACCCACCAAATTATAGAAGAATGATCACTAGGCAACATACTAAAATTTTTCTACTCTGAAACTTCTTGAGGTAGCCCCTTACAGTTCATCAAATCATACTCAGCACCACTGTCTTCCATGCTCCTACCAATGTTGTGGTCCATTAAACAGCACTTACAGTATTCTACTGCTTTCCTAACCCAAAGTACCAAAGTCCAAATTCCTCCAAATAAAATATCCCACTCCTGGTACCAAATTCTGTCTTAGTTCAGGTTTCTTGCTGTGAAGAGGCACCATAACCACAACAACTCTTATAAAGGAGAACATTTAATTGGGGTGGTTCGTTTATAGTTCAGAGGTTCAGTCCATTATCATCATGGTGGGGATTATGGTGGTATGTAGGTACACATGGTTCTGAATCATAAGGCAACAGGAAATGAACTGTCTGTCACATTGAGAAAAGCTTGAGGAAAAAAAAAACCTTCAAAGTCTGCTTTTACAGTGACATACTTCCTCTAACAAGCCATGCCTTCTTCAACAAGGTCACACCTCCTAATAGTGCCAGTCCTTTTGGGATTATGGGGGCCAATTGCATTCAAACAACCACAGACTCCAAAGAAATCTTTGAGAAAAGGGATTATTTCTTAAATTCTTTGTGTCCATTACAGAATCTAGAATTGGTACTTGATAAATATTTTTTTAAAAAAGGAAAATGGCTTCGGCCCATGCTACACACACTATGAAGTTGTCACAAACTTCTAGGCAGTTCTCAGAAATGGAAACCACGAAAGTAGTAAGCCTTAATTTCACTAGATAGTTAGGAATTAAAATGATTTATTTGGCTTCAGGGTCCTTTCTTTTTATGCCCTAATTTATATTTGCTGGAACATCAAAGCAAACTACAGCCTTTTAGAAATAATTAATGGAAAAAGGATTGCATTAATGAAGGCACAATTCCTGAGGACAAGGGCATTGTTATCCAAATGCTTGAAATACACTGGCTTCAGGAAAATAGTGCCACAAAGTGTCCAACACAAGTCCATCAACAACTGAAGACACTGAAACTGTCCTCTTAGTGGTCATAGGGGCAGCAACAATGGGTGACTGGGAAAGAATCCAAGCTGGTAAAATTTTATATCTACTCCTATAATGTTAGGAATACCAGGAATACAGTAGGAGGGGCTGGGCACAGAGATCGAGGGTATACCGCAGAGGAAGAAGAAGCATAGGACACAGGACCGGCATCAGAATGGGAAAGAAGAGTTGTCTTGACAGATCTGAATGTGGTTCTGGAGGCGAATGCAAACCATACTCAGAAGACAGTTGGGGACAGGCCTCCTAGAGACAGGAGAGTGTAGGTTTGTATGCTGACAACTGCTTCCTGGGGAAACCAGTCCCAAAGAAGGCTTCAAGAAAATTCCAGTTCCTGGGAACTGAGGAACTGCCACAGCTACTGGAGGTCCCCTGGATGCCTCCTATTTTTCCCCGTTATCCACAATCCAAAGCTTCCCTGAAAGGCTCAGGGAACACAGTTCGTGAAGCACTAATGAAGTGTGGAAGAGCCATATTTTAAAGGCTGGCTCCATAATAAATATTTAATTTTGAATTTATCTCAATCATCAGTTCCTTATCTCTTCAATACACTCTAATGTGCCTGCCAAATGAATGATATGAGGTCATAAGTATCACAGGCCTTTGTAAACTGTAAACTACCATACACAAACACTTCTATTAAAATCCTACCTACTTATTCAAGAGCTTAAGCTATGAAAGAGAAACGCAAAAGTCAGTTCTGGTCCCATCTAAGGTGCAATATTTTCTGTGGAGAATCCCGATGAAGGCAAATTGATTTATTAAGGCCCTCGATAGGCCATAACCACCAGGTTGGAGGACATCTTTCTTCCGTGAGAGCCCCAGGCTGAACTAGGAAAGATGTGGCCCCTTTACTGTATGTATTCATCCTTAATCAGTCTTCTCAGAAACCTCATGCCTTTCTAAGGGACAGGATTAACCTGTCTACCCCAATTAGATTCCACGTTCCTGGAAGGCACTAACATGTCACCCTTCTTCAGTGCTGTCCTTAGCTCTGGGGGTTGATCTTGTTGTCGCATGCCCTGCTTAAAATGGTTCATCTTCACACTCGCTGTAAAGTCAAGTTCAAAGTCTTTAGCAATGGACTTTTCTCCTTACCCTATGCTTTCTTCCCAGTAACTCTGTTGCATGCCCCGGCTTTCATCTTTAGGCTTATGGCTCTTGAGCAGAGGACTCCTGGACATGGCTTCTATTATTCCAGATACCCGCAGGACACTTAACTGTCCTCAAGAGGAGATGCTAAAATTTTGAATTGGCATGGCAAGAATAATAACCAAGTAAAACTGGAGACCTCCTTCTGTGTGCACATTAATCGTTTGGTTTCTAGGTCTTAGGAGGTCCTAGAAACTATTTGGGGCATGTAAGTCAGTGGATAACAGCATGAATGAGGCTTCTCTGTTCAGAGATTATTCAGGATCACAACCCAAGCCCTATAAGTGATACCAACTCTAACTCAGTCTTTTGTATCTTAAACGCCCTTCATATTCAGCACAACCACACTTCACCCAACCCTGCCACACCTGTCCTGCCATTACGTCTCTGTAGCAATGAATGGTTTTACTCTAACCTGCCCAGCCGCTCAAGTTAGGAAATTGGGTCTTCTGGTTGTCATCTCTTTATCCTCTCAATTCAGTCACTTCCCACATCCTGTCCTGGGTAATTCCTACATATCTCTAATGTTCTCGTTTTTTCCCTAGTCTGTAAGTCACTTCCTATATCACTGCCGCAGTGGGTAACCCCTGACTCTGGTGCTGCCTCCCCTAAGACGCTCTCTGAAACTCAGCTAACATAGACTTCTCTAAAGACAATTAAATCAGACAGCTAGTCTATAAGTACTTAGCAGCTCTGTAATTCCTGGAAGCAAGAGCACCAGCTTCTTTGCTTGGTCTATCTAGTGGTTTTAGTTCCTGCAAGTCTAATCTCTCTCCCTCACCATTTTATAATATTAACATCTCTCCAATTCATACCCAGAATCTGCTTTGAGGTCTCTCATGTGCTGAAATCTGTCTAGCCTGTGAGTATTTGCCCATGCTTTCTAGTCTGTCCAGAGCTATGGTTCTTTTTCACTTCCTGAAACCCCTGTAGACACACACAGACATAGACACACACACACACACACACACTCACTCACTCCTTTCCCATAGCTCTCCAGTTTGTGCGCATGTTCCTTTTTCATAAGGAAGGTTTTCCTGGTTATCCACTGGAAAGACGGTGCTGAGTTCCCTCTCCCGTACTCATGCAACACCCTGCACCTTCCTGCTACTTAGATCCATGGTAACGCTATGTTGCATTAGCCTTTTGTAGAGGCTTGTCGTCTTTTGTCTTGGAATACCAAGGTAGATTTTTAGTCAATGCTTCCTGAAGTGAAATAAAGGCACCTGGAGGCCAGTACCCACAAAGGTGATTTGTCTTGTAGGAATTAATTATGCAATAGGCAGAGATCCCAGGTCCCTTCTGGGTTTCCACCCTCTTAAATAGAAACAAAAGAAATCAACACCACTTCAAACAACACTTCTGACTCTTCCTGCAGAACCAAATGGTGATAAGACATTAGGATAGACACTATAAAGCCTCAGCAGCCATAGCCAAAAAGCAAGTTAGCTGCTTGTGATCCTGGTACATCAGGGTCAATTTAATCAATGTGCAAAGGCAAATTTATGGTGGGCTGTCAGGCTGTCAGAGCAATACCAAAATTGGAATGAAAAATCAAAAACATCAAAGCAGGACAGAAGCTGATCACATTATTTAAAAGTGTATGCATGATCCCACATATATGTATATATAAAACCGAAATAACAAGCTCCTCCGTGAGTTGTAACTGTGACAGGCTTCTTAGGGATGGAACTGAATGTCTCTCAACATTTTTCTAATTGAAGCACAAACCAAATATCTCTGGCATGGAAATGTCAGCTGCCAAATAAAGTGCCACAGCCTGGGTAGCCTATTCAGATCCAACCAGCCACATCACCAAGAACTCAGCAAAAACACTATAGGGATGGCTTTGCAGACGTGGTCCTGCCAGCAGTCACACCAAGCCATCGCTGCATTTGCCCCACCTTCTCTCCTAGTATGGCCACATTCCCGGAAGCTTTCCATCTGCAGATCTCCTCCGGTTCTGACCCAGCTGTCTCTGCTGCTCTAGCACTCTCAGTTATAATCAACTACGACAGCAGGAGCTGCTAGCCGTAGAACAACTTCCCCCTCAGAGTCCCAAGCAACTGAGCTGAGACCAGGAAAGGGGCCTGGACAATCCTTCTATTGGCTACTCAGTGAGGATAAGGCTTTGTTTGGGTCTTGAATGTCTCCCAAAGGCCTGTGTGTTAAAGGTTTGAGCCCCAACTTAGTGTTTTTGGAGGTGACAGAACCTTTAAGAGTTGAGGCCTAATTGAAAGAAGTTTGATCATTGGGAATAAGGCCTTGAAGGTGATTGTGGGAAACCCCTGCTAGGTCTCTTTCTGTTTTGCTTCTCTGCCACAGAGTGAGAAGGTTTTCTCCATCAGATGTTCCAGATAAGATGTGGTACTTGTTGCAGACCCAGAACAATTGATGTCCCCAAAATTATAAGCCCAAATAAACAGTAAATTGCTGTCCTTGGGAAATTAGCTGTAATAGGAGGATGCTCGCTGAAACACATGATGCAGCTGGTTCTCCTTCAGCCAACCTCAGGCAACTGTGAACTCAGCCCAGCCTATGCCCTGACAGTTCCTTTGCTTTCTAGTTGTCTTTATTGCTCCTTCTGGTGCTGCCATTGAGAAGACTGTAGAAAGGGGACAGGAGATTGGCAACCACCTCGAGCTCAGGCCTCTAGCAAAGACCATGAACCCAGAGGACATGCTTCTCTTCAAAGAAGACTTTAAGCCGGGCAATGGTGGCGCACGCCTTTAATCCCAGCACTCGGGAGGCAGAGGCAGGCGGATCTTTGTGAGTTCGAGACCAGCCTGGTCTACAGAGCTAGTTCCAGGACAGGCTCCAAAGCCACAGAGAAACCCTGTCTCGAAAAACCAAAAAAAAAAAAAAAAAAAAAAAAAAAAAAAAAAAAAGACTTTAATGCTGAGCCTCTTGAATGAGATGCTACAGGATAAAAAGCACAAGATGGTAGAAACAGAGGCGCCAGTCTTCCCTTCTGGCCTCAGACCCTGGCTCAGCCACTGCCTAGCTTTTTGAACCTGAGCTAAGTTGTTTATCTTCTTCCTCTAAACTTCAGGCAATTCATCAACAAATGAGTAGCTTCTTGAGAGTTAGAACACGGGGACTGGTATGCCAGGTTAGCATGAGACTCCGCATACTGTGTTCAACAAACATTAGGGTCCTTCTTGCCCCTCATAACCTCGAGTCTTAAGTGTATTGTGACCTTTCTGAAAGAGATTAAATGTGACAGCTTTAATAGGTTCAGCCAAAGATGTGCTGTATCCAAATGCCCAAATTAGGAGTTGGAGGCTGTGGGTAGGCTAAAAGCCAAAACTGGGATGATATGTAAAGAAGGGGCTGTTCTGGGTAACTGTGGTTCTTGTTATCTTATTATATAACCTAGATACTTGAGCTCTGACAATCAGATTAGCACGAGAAACGCACAAGCCACTGTGGCTGGCTATAAAGACGCCTCCCAAGCATGACGTGGCAACTAGAAAAAGGACACAACTCTTAACCAAGCAAGAAAACAGAGACTACATCCCACAACCATAGAGAAAGGAATTCCGCCAACATCTAGAACAAGCAAGAAAGAGGATCAGCTTTCAAGCAGAAACAGTCTTCTAAGGTTTTGGTTTGAGTCCAGTGAGACCTAGACCAGAGTTCAGCTATAAGTCTGTGCGACAGTAAATTTGTGAGGTTTGAAACCTCTAAATGCCCAGTCATTTGCAATAGCAATAATACTAAAACACATACACTGTCCTATTTAAAATACAGGTTTAACTTTTAAGTACAGCTCTATATTTATAAGGTAAAGTACCCCCAAATAAAATGATATATAGGCTTTATGTCTTGGTTATCACTCAGTTAACCTCTCCTAAGAGAAACCTAGATATTTTCGCTATTCAAACCTTGAGTCCAGTCCAGGTATCTCCTCTTTCTAGGAGCAAGTGGGTAAATGAAGTATAATGTTTGGGAAGAAGTTGAGAATCTTGGTAGTGTAGCCTCATCCCCATCACTCCCCGATTGTTTAAAAAGTTATGGAGAGTTTATTCTGGGATTCAGAAAAGGCCCAACAGGTGGCATCCTAAAGAAGAACCCTTCTAAGAATAGTATGATTTGGAGATGGGGGGGCATTGGTATCAACATGGGTATCTGGTGATAAGATAATTATCCAATAGGTGCCACAGCTTTATAGCCACCAGAAGAGCGTCTCAAGTGACATTTAGGATGCGTTCCACAACATCTCCCACCATAGTAGAAACCTGTCTGAAACCATCTACAAGAAAATGACCGAGATGCAGCTAAGAGAATTCAGACCATGAGAAATCTTTACTTTTCAGTCTGAGTATTTCTAGATTTAGAGAGCCCAAGCCAGGAAGCTGTACACATTAATTCAGCATGACGAGTGATCATCTTAAATGCCTCTGAATCTTTATATAGTGCATTAGCCATCCCAACGCCAGGAACTAGGAGCTGATGGCAGTAACTCTAAGTGACATACGCTGATGGGAGCCCACAGTTCCCATAATGAAACAGCGATCTGCTGTATTAATTAGATCATCTATAATAGCATTATCCATTAGGCCACTGGATTTTGATGTGCTTAGAATGCTACACTTGGCACAAAGTAAGCCTAGGCCTGTTGGCTGAGAATTACTCCAACCTCTATTATAGACAGAGGCAAAATGTAGGCAGTATTGTCTGGACTAGATGGTGCCTCCATGGTGACTTCATAGACCAATGACCATGGCCCCTGACACATACTCTTCTATCCTGGAAGTCCCCACTAACACCACCATAGTTGAGTACAGAAAATAGATTGTCTTAGACATCTGAGAGCAGCCTCGGCGTTGAGCAGATTATGTGCCAACTAGGAAAGGCAGCACTATTTTACGTTAAGCTATGCAGTGGGCCCCAAGATGACTTAGTGACAGTCACCCACAGAAAGAGGAGTGTGATTCATCTCAATGTTCATCTTTGTTCCACGAATGTCAGAGTGCTCAGTACTATGGACTGTAGGAAGAATCACCTCCCAAAAGATGGATGTTGTGGATCATTTCTGAACAGTAGAAATCCTGGAGCCATAGGCAAGGATGGTTTTCCTACAGGGATGGCTTCCCTTTTGAGACCTGCATCATCATGACCATTAATTTAACAAGTGATGGTTGGTCAGAACCAGATTTGCCAAGTGCTACTTTTTTAAAAATGTGACATTTTTAACTTGAATGTGGAATGTTCTCTTTGGTTCCAGGAGACAGGGCTCTGTGGTTGTATTGCCTAGCCTCTGTTTCGTGTTCCTGATATGATGTCAAATGTATGGCAGGTGTGCTGTAAGGTGAGCCACTACTCATAAGAGACTTGCTCTGGGCCAAAGAATCAGCCTCTCTTCAGACTTAGCGCTCATTCTTCATCCTCCCAAACTCTGAAGCCACAAGCCAGGGAAATGGCTTGAACATCTATGCTTCCTAGAGTGTTCAGAGTTTCTTTGCCTTTGATGGAATTCTTGATAACACAGAAGAGGCACTTGGGAACAGACTTAAATGGAAAATACAGGAAGGAACAAAACTTGAGTTGGAAAACTATGTATTGTAGGGTTTTTTTTTTCATTTACAAAAGAAAGAGCCATACACTTTGCTAAATAATCTCAAGTTACTTGGAACATACAAACGGTTAGTTAGTCCTTAGAAACAAAGGGGGAATGAGCTAATTTTCCTGTTCTCAAGGAATTCAAAGCACGACGGGGAAGGCATGAAGCAAGTAGGAATGGTGATGGGGAGAGCAGTCTGGGACACGCCCTGGTGCATTCCCCACATCTTGTTTTGTTTAACAATTCACCTAGATGTAGGACTGAAAAACAAGAACGCTACCAATAAGCCAGGGATGGAAGAAATTGCTGAGAAACTGAAATCTGTGGGTATCGCTGTCAAAGAGAAGACAAAGGAAACAGAGCTAGAATAATGGAAATGGGGTTCCCGCACCTGCAACAATAGAATCAATTTCTGAAGACTAGAGGGAGAATCAGTATGGCAGGAAGTGCTTGTCACAACAGCGAAGCGGGGCAGTTCTTTGGGAGCTCTGGAGCTGACTAACATCTCCTCTGTCCCCTGCTGATGCTGGGCTGCATCAATAGATTACAAAGCCAGAGCGGGTCAGACATCTGTTTGAGCCGGGTAAGGATGACAGAATCCAATATGATAGCAAAGAAGATCTTCTTTCAAATAAGAAATTGTATGCCCTAAGTCCTCCTTTCTTCTACTCTCACCTCATATCTGTTCCTCTTCAAGAATTCTCTGTCTCATTCTGCCCTGGAGCTGAATATTTAGGAGTCATTGCTTCTAGATGCACCCAAGTTCTACAATTCTCTTTTAGCATTTCCTCTTTCTCCCTGCTGGCTATCCCTACGACCATAGCCCTTGCGCCCAATGCTCTTCTTCACGTGACTTACAGCGCAGTCCTCCTTAGCTTCAGGGGACCCCTGCTCTGTCCAGTGACACCAGTGGCCATCAGGGACATCTTAGAATAGATGAAGATGTTCACTGGATTTTCATCCAAGGAAGTCAGCTCAAATAAGTGAAAGATTTTGTTTGGCTGATGTGCTTTCTAGCTTAGATGGAAAAGTGCATCGTTTAGAACTGTGAAGGGAGCACCAAGAGGCCACAAGAAAAGAGAGGAAAAAATGGATGAACCAATCCTGGAAGTGAAACAGAAATAAGCATGGGGGAGAGGGATGACCAAGATGTTTAAAAGGAATTCCAGGAAGTTTTCCCAGAAGATATATGATGTAAAACACCTTCTTTTTTATTTTTTGTTTTTGTTTTTCAAAGCAGGGTTTCTCTGTGTAGCTTTGGGGCCTGTCCTGCAACTAGCTCTTGTAGACCAGGCTGACCTCGAACTCACAGAGATCTGTCTGCCTCTGCCTCCCGAGTGCTGGGATTAAAGGCATGTACCACCACTGCCCGACGTAAAGCACCTTCTTAAATCTAGCCCCAGAACATCTCTGGCAAAAGTTCCATTTCTCATCGTTGTGCTAAAAACTTAGATTATTTTGCAGAGTTACTAGAGGTGGATGCAGAATGAGAGGTACAACATCAAAGCTGAATACCGAACCAAACTGATGTGATGAGAAGAAATGAGTTCTGGAGTTCAGGGGGAGGTCTGCAATCAAGTCTTGAGTCTCTGCTTACACTGGAATGACTCCCGTTGACATCTGTCTGAGACCACAGATCATCTATTCTCAGAACTGTGGGTCTTCCTCAGTCTGATATTGGACAATGAGATAATAGTCCTGCCTACCACAAACAGTTCATCTCGTCTATCTGCAAAACCTCTGTGATTTTCTGTAGCATCTCATATTTGTTTAAAAGTATTAGGACTCAAAGTGGGTTTAATGCAGCTTCCCAGTCACCTCCAATACTTAGAGAACATGTGAACCCATTTTCTGTCCTTCCTCAAATCTCTGATGGGAATCTAGGGAGAAACAAAGAAACAAGGTATGTGGTCAAGATCAGGACAGTGGAACTGGGCTGCATATCTACTTGGGACTTTGGTTGATTGCTGTACTTCATTCCATATTTTGCAGAGGAGCAAACTATTTCAAGAAGTGCAGTGATTGTGTAAAAACAGCTGGCAACGCCAGAGCCAGGCTTGGGCCAGGGTCTACGGTGCTTCCTGTTATGCTATATGGCCCCTGTTGTCTTAGCTGGCCCATCTCAGCTTGTGCCTCTCTGTTACCATGTTTGTAAGCATTCTGCTCTGATCCTCCTGTATTAAGGGAAAGAAGGAAAGTCACAGTGAACTAGAGAGTCCAAGATGACCAGAGTGCTTGTGGTCACAGGACAGTTCTGCAGAAACAGATCCGACTGAAGGAACAGCCTACAGACAGGACAGTTAGAACAGTCCAGGGCACTGAGACACTATCTCTCTCATAGGATGGACTATCACCATGGAGCTCCCACTAGCCCAAAACATTACCACCTTCTGGGAGACAAAGGAAATGGCAAGGACAGGACATAGAAAGGCTAGTCGTTGAGGGTCTTTGTATTTATCTGAACATTAGGAACCAGGACATTATCATAATCTACCTGGAGTTTCACAAAACCAGAGAATTGTCCTATCTGAAGAGGCCTTAGGGGTCCTGATGCTGAGTGGCAGACTGTGCTGAGTGACAGATTGTGCTGAGTCCCAGCAATGGGAATGAGAAATCTGGAAAACTATTTCATAGCAGTTGGAAGGAGGAGGCTCAAGAACAAATGCACAACGGAGATGATGGACAGCTCTGCTTCTGTACCCTTTCTACCCATGCCCAACTCTTGCTACTTCAAACCCTGAGACCATGGGCATAGAACTGCTTCTACCTATAATCAATAGCATTACATGTTAGAGCCCAAAAGCCATGTGGGCTCCTAAATGTTCTGGCTGCATCAGTACTGCCTGTGATGAGCAAATATGAAAACTTCCATCGGCTTCCCCCAACTCTCGGCTCCCTCCTCACTTACATCATCCTCTTCCAGACTGCTTGCTGTTTGCAAACCAGAGCTCTTCTCTTGCCAGCCAGTTCCTCTGGTCCTGTTCCTACTGTACAGTGTAGGATCAGCAAAAACCACAAAGGACTTTGCCTTCAACTCGAACTTTGCCATTGCCTGTCACTTCTAGCCCTGTATCAGCCCAGCAGGGGAGGAAGGGAAAGCAGAAGCTGTAACACTAAGGCTCTCTATGATGTTCCTTCATTTTCAGGATGATGCTTCTTCAGCCCGAGCACCAGAGTCCACAGTGATTGTGTATCTGTATTAACAAGATACCATGAGGAGAAAACCTGGCATTTCCAATTGTGGATGCGAGTAAGAAAATGACCAGTGTTACCATTCTCTTAAAACTAGCAGCCATCCAATGGCATTTCCTTGATATCAAGAGACAAATGTTAAATGCAGGGACTAATACTTAGCCAATTAAAAATAATGGTGACAAACAGAGACCCTTCCTGCCCATTAGTGGGGCAGACTTAATGTATCCTCCATGGAATAGGAAGTTGGCTTTTGTAGATGCTCAGAGCTGGACGTGTCATTAGAACAACCACCAACAGAGCATCTTGTCTCCTCAGTCATCCAACAAGTTACTTCATCTTTTCCGCCGCCACCACCCCCCTCAGAGACTACCCCCGGTGTGAATTCAGACCAATTACTCCTACAAATCTGGAGGAGTTTTGGTTCCCTTTTGTTCCGTGGCTGATTGGCAGCTTCTTTGACACACATACAACTTCTAGTCCACCTCCCCTGGTCCACCCCTGCCCAGAAGCATTGTGCTCGGCAGCAGATCTGTGCGTTTAAAATTTTGATGTGAATTACAATTAATTTCCTTTGAAGAATGTCAGACAGCCCTGGAGCAATCAATGAGAAGGGCCGGGAATCACTGATGCCATGCTTCACTTCGGTGGAGGGGAAACTTTTCAGTCTTGGCTCCTTCTTCTCCTTCTATGGCACATGACAATAGCCTCTTTCCCCCGCACACTCACGCCACCTAAAAAAATTAGGTAGCCCAATGCTGGAGACCATTTTCCAAAGAGAACATCTATCTACCTGCTCGCAGGTGCTGCCTGAGGTTGTGGTCGCCAAACCATGCTGAGATGATTAGTGTGAAAGTATTTTTGAAAAGTAGAAAGCATTCTATAAATGTAAGGCCTCATTATTTCCTATTATTTCTATTATTATTACATAATGGATTGTACTTGGTGTACCACAGTGTATTTACAGCTCAATCTAGAATATTCTGACCATCTCACTGGAATGGCTCCCTAGGTTCCTGTTCTCTAGCACTTAGTAGGGCTTCAGGATATATTTTTAAGAGTGGTGTTTCACTTGGACAGAGCTCACAAAGTTATTTCTGAAATGGAAAAGATGTATCTTTCTGTGGGGACAGATTCAGGCGTTATTGTTTATGTATGTATACTGTGACCAGGCAACACGTTATTTGGATAAGATCTGATATTTGAAAGGGGGAAATACCTTAGATAAACCTCAAAGCCAGAGAAGGAATATAGTCTGGAAGGCTACTAAGAAGGCAGTGTAACCAAAGGTAATCAGCACTGTGAGCTACTGAGCCATCACTGTTTCAGATGCTATAGACTCTGTCCTGGGGACTTCACCATCTGGTAGGCTGCATACAATACTTTCATGTCCTTCACAGCTTGGATCAGTTAAGAGAGCTCACCCCTAAGTGGCAAAGACAAAGACATAGCCTCCTTGAGATAGTCACAAACGAGGTAATTTAAAGGTAATTCTATAAAACAAACAAACAAACAAACAAAAATAGCCCCTTAGGTTTCAGAGATACAAATTTGGTCTTCTGAAACTCATGGAGAAATATTTCAAGTCTTAAATTTGTCCTTGACATTTTATGTGTCATTTGTATCTCTGAAATGACACTAAAGGTTAGGGTGGATTTTTCTCTCTCTGCATTTCTAGTCTCCCCATTCAAATCCCTACCCCTAGCATGGATACCTTCTCTGGCACATTTAACATGCAACCTTTAATATTCATATATCCATAAGAACTAGGAACTGTTCAATGGCTTTGCTTTTAACTTAATAGAGTCATAACACATTCTAAATCTCAGTTTGTTTGCACCCAACACTTTGAAAAAAATCTATCCATGTATCTCTAAGTATGTATGGACTTCTCATGTATCCTATAGCTGTATCACATTGATTACCTTTGTAATTGGTTACCCAAGTTGCCTCTGGCTCCCTGCCAAGCAACACTGTAATGAAATCTTCGCACATGTCTTTTCAGACTTATGTAAAGAATTCTCTAAAATCCATGTACAAGACAGCGGTATTGTTGGATCTGAAGTCCCACAGAAATGTCATTTCACTGATTCCTTCAGACTTACTACCATCATGGACATGCTAAGGTTCACGAGCGTTTCCCTCTCCCACCCCGCTGCCAATGGTGATCTGCCCTCATTTCTAAACATTGCTGTTCTGGTGTGTATAAAGAAGTTTCTATCTTCTGTTTCCATTTGTGTTTCTCTAAGAATATATGACTTAAAATTTATGGCCTAAATGATCCAGCTGGCAGCCTTTGATTTGGACTCTGCCATGCCCCATCAAAATACTTTCTATAATAAAGACAAAAAAAGCAAACATGAACATTTTTTTAAATGAAAATAAAATGGCACAGAACAAACTTACTATCCTAAAGGAAGTCCCACAAAGTCACCATCCTTCATCCACAACCCCAGTTCCAGAACACAAGGACCCAGGGCTTACACCATCCAGAAAACCAGGAAGCCAGCCTTCTCTGGCATAGGCACAATTTATGAAATGGACAGGACGCTATTGCCTCTTCTAGCCTTAAAATGTTTCTGGTTCTAAAGCTATTATGAGTCCAAAACTCGTAAGAAGAAAAGATCAGAAGTGAGAGTGTTGGAGAGAATTGGCCATTCAGACTGTGTTCACAGACTTATCCAACCAGCCCTCCATACCCTTATGCTTCATGTCTGCAGACCCAAGCAGCCGCCACTGGAAAATAATTTAGAAAAAGGTTTGCATCTGTATCGAATATGAAAGGTCTTCTTTCCTGTCATTGTCTCCTGCATAACACAGTGTATAACTATTTACATGTTTACATTGCAGTAGATATAAATAGCCTAGAAATAATCTGAAGATTATCACAAGAAGATAAGCTTCATTTATATGCAAACATTATTCCATCTTATAAAAGAAACTTGAGGGACAGAGAGATGGCTCAGTAGACAAAGCACCCACCAGGAAATCATGAGGACTGGAGTTCAGATCCCAGAACCCATGTAAATTCTGGGTAGGAAAGGTGGCCCACATGTAATTCAGCATGCAGAAAGTAGAGACAGGGGGGGTCCCCAAAGCAAACTGGCTGGGTAGATGAGCCATATTGAATGAGCTCTAAGTTCAATGGAGACTTCCGCCTCAGATAATAGGTGAGAGAAAGTGAAGAAAACTCCTGATATCAGCCTTGGGCCTCTGGAAACATGTGAATCTGCTCACACACATGTGAACATGCATACATGTATATATACCACACACACATATATATGTGGAACAGAAAAGGAACATGGTTACTGACAAGCTTCAGTACTTATAAAACATTTTAGAACAAACACTGCACAGATACTGAGGGATAAACGGTCTGCTAAATGTGGGATGCAGAACTGAAGACTGAACAGGTCCTGGCAATAGCAACCTTGGCCAAGTATGGCCATTGCTGCCCTGCACACCTTCCTTAGTCCTCAATATAAACTGGTATTGGAGCCACAGGGATGGTGGTACAGTTTGTAGAGAGTGGAAGCCCTGAGTGCAAAGTAGACTGGAGATTGTTTATGTCAAAAGTTCTTCTTTGGGCAAGCTGAAGGTGCCCATTGGACACTTGAGTTAATATGTCAAGGAAACCATCCAATCTAAGCCCTAGGAGCTCACAGCAGGGATGAAGGAAAGATCTGTATTGGAGAATCATATGTGTGTGGATTTGTGCAGACCCACAAAAAATGACAAGAACATAGACCGAGAAGAGAGGAGGGCCTGGACCCCAGTCTGATACACACATTAAAATTTAGTGTGTAAGCACAGACCAGTAACGAGACTAAAGGTGAAGAACAATGAATAAACCTCTACCCATGAATGCTCACAACAGCCAAGAGAAGCACAGGTTCAGTAGTAGGGGAGATTTTACTATGTCAAGGGCTCTATCTAAGAAGCCAAGACAAAGACGCAGCAGGGACTCTAGGGCTAGGAACACAGTCATCCTAATATCTTACCAAATTGCATGAAACAGAAACCTTCATAATGAGAGATGAGGTGCCCACATGAAGAGCACACCTCCTCAAGTTTCCTGGAAAAGAAAACAGAGCAGAGGAGCAGAGGCGAAGAGGGGTCTATGCTTAAGCGGAGACATTTTGGTTTTTGAATGTGAGATTCTACAGTATGTTTTGCTATTAGTGGAAACAACCTGTCAGAAAGAAACCTAGTATGAAGGAGAAAGGAGAACATCAAGAAGAAGTAGTGGCTTTTAGTTTTTTGGTGAATGTGAACTGTCAGCAGTTGCCCCCACACATCGGCTGGTAGCAAGAACAGACCCCCGCAGTGAGATAAGGTCACCAGTGTGTGTGGGCATCAGAATGGTTGGCCAGGTGCTGTGATGAGCACTTAGAGAGGTCACCACAGCAACACTGGAAATGCAATTAGTGAAAGCAACCGGGATTCCTGTTTTAATGAGCAACAGAAATGAGGGATTTTTACCATCATCTTTCAACTTGGTTAATGAATTATAATTATTTGCATTTACTGACTATATATGTTTACATTGCAGAATAGCTAAACTAATGAACACGTCATCATTTTGTGGTGACGACACATACAATCTACACTTCACAACTTTGAAGTACACAATACACTTTCTAACTACAGTTACAATTCTGTACAACAGTTCTCTAAAGTGAATTCTGTCCATCTGAACCATGTACCCTTTGAGCCAAATCTTTCACTTTCGCTTCTCTGCCCCCCAATTTGTTGTAACTGCCATTCTATTCTCAATTTACATAACTTTGACTGTATTAGACTCCACATACAAATGAGAACAAGCGGTATTTGCTTGTCTCTGTCTTATTTACTTCCCTTAGCATAATGTCTTCAAGGGTTTTCTATAGCATCACAAATAATAGAATTATCTCCTTTTGAAGGTTAAGTGGTATTCTATTCTATTGAATATACGTATAATATTTTGTTTAGCCATTCATCCTTGGATGGTCCCTTCGCTTGGCTCCATATCTTGGCTATCGTCAACAGCGCTGTGATGAATGTGGTACTGTAGATGCTTCTTCAATGCACAGATTTAATTTCCTTTGGCTACACACCAGAAGTAAGATGCTGGATCATATGATAACTCTATTTTTAGCTTGAGGGGCTGCCATATGGTTTTCCACAATGGCTGTATTAATTTGCATTCCCTCCAGCATTGGGGTGTGCAAGGACTCTCTTTTCTCTATGTCCTCAACAACACTTGCTCTTTGTGCTTTTGACAATAGCCATCCTGCCAGGTGTGAAGTCACAGCTCACTGTGGTCTTACCTTGCATTTCCCTAATAATTCGGATTGTTGAGAACTTTTGCATGTATCTGCTGGCCATCTGTATGTCTTCTCCTGAGAAATGTTTATTCAGGCCATTTGCCCACTTTTTAGGGTTATTGCTATTTACACTTCTTAAATATTTTAATATCAACCCCTTATCCAGTGTACAGCTTGCTGGCATTTTCTTCCAACTCATGGATTTTAACTCCAGGTAACAAATACTTTAAAGTTATTTTTTACTGCAGCAAATGTGTTATAATAATATGCTGTGCTTCAATACTTTTTAATCAAACACCAGACTTTCTAGGGACTTAAGATGCCTTAATTCCAGGATGCCATTAAGCAAAAATAGGTCAGGCCTACTGTCCTGATAAAAAGAACTTTGACCATTTTAGGTTGGCGTGGAACTTCAGAAAAGTGACTAGATGTACCACACCACGTAATGAGAGAACAAATTGCCAGAAATGGCCAAAGCATAAATAAATGATCATGATAAATAAAATAAAAAAGTAATTCTGGTTTGACAGAGCTGTCAGAAAACCCTCCGTGAGGAGATGGTTTTCTGACATACCTGAAGAACCAGAAGGAAGGCATCAGATTCAGAGAGAACAAAATGTGACCTTCTAGACAGAAGGGACAGATTGTGCAGGCTGCCAATGCAGGAGGTTAGGTACTGAGAAATAAGAGAACACCAGAGGACCCTAGGGACAGAAAGGACAGGTGAGTTGTGGGGGAATGAAGTTGGAGAAGCTGGCACTGCCTTACAGGGCTGAGATATACAGGTCCTAGGAGTTTAGAATGCAGTAGGATTCCAGGACATAAACAATACCCCCCAAGACCTAGCCTTGTCTTTACACCAACAATATCCTGACAAGACTAATATTTTGCTCATAGTACCAATAAAAACAATGTCCAGGGCGGGGGACCCTTAGCACAGCATAAGGGTATGTAGTCAAATCAAATACTAGTTTCCCCTAGCAAAGCTTTTGTTTCTTTTGGGGATGGGACACTGTTGATGGATGTTAGCAGGGGTACTGAGAAGGCTGAACCAGCTTAGTAGGCAAAATCCTGCCCCGGGTAAGTAGGAAGACCCATGAACACACACACAACAGCTAGGAAATCAAGTCAACCTGAATGACCACCAACTGAGGCATACATAAGGAAAAGGTGATACATACACACAAGAAATCCTAAAGCTATAAACCAAAATAAAACTAAGAAATGTTCAGGTAAATGACTGAAACTGGAAAAATTATACTGAGTGCAACAACCCAGGCCCAGACGGACAAACATTGTGTGTCTCCTCCCATGTGGATCCTACTTTCAACTCTTCTAGCTATTATTATTCTTTCTTGAGAATTTCATACTTATATACAAAATATGATCAATCTACCCTCTGTTTCCCTCCTCCAACTTCCCCATTTTCCCTTCTCAGCATGACTGCCTCTGAACTTCATATCCTTTATTACAAAATAACCTACTAAGTTCATTAGCTTTTCCCATATGTACATGAGTATGAATATGTACGGGCCATTCATTGGAGCATAGGAAATCTACTAGCGGCCACACTCACAGAAAAAGGATGTTTCCCCAACAACTATCACCTGCCCATAGCTCTTCAGTTAGGGGCGGAGCCTGGAAAGCTTTAGGTCTTTCTTAAATGTGGCGTGCTTGTGAAAGTCTGAAGACCAAACATGGGGATTGCCGTAAGGGAGTAAAGATAGTAGAACTCATAGGCAAAGGGGAGAGAAAGAGGGAGAATTACAGGATGGAAAAGCTTAAGCAAGGAGGGGAATAGGAGACTTGAGAGACGAGTGTGTGTCAGTTGAGGATTAACCAAAATGTGGGGTATACAAAGAGCAACGTAGAAACCTACTATCAATAGGCTGCCAGAGAAAAGCCCATTACCTTGTATTGGGTAATTCCCCTTGAGTTGTCAGAGGTGCCTTAGAAGCCCCCCAAACAATTCAGGCTATTGCCATTGTTCTTAGTCACCCACCAATATTTGATGATAAGACCCTGTTGCTGAAGCTACCACATGCTTTTCACAGGATATAGAGAAACCAAGTTGCTACTGACCCGGAAGCTTCTTCCTCGCTGCCTGGCTTTCACAGTACTAGAATGTGCTATGTAGGCTGCCTGGAGGAAAAAAAAAATATCAGCAGTCTTACTTAGCTGTGAACTACAAGAACAATCATTATGGCAAAATATGCCCGTGGGTGTAATATTGGCAAGAGTATTAAGGAAGTAACCAACCATTTCCTGATGGATTCAAGACCCATTCCACAGGAGGAAACACATGTCTGGTACTGTGGTACTGTCAGGCCAAGAATCCATGATTGGGGAGCTCACAGGCTCCAAGGGTTGAACCTACTACTATTATCCTACTAAACTGACATAGTATCAAAGTGTTCTCTAAATTCGCTAGATTACTGCAGCTCTCAGGCCTCATCAAAGAATTTTCTTAGTGCAGTCTATGGTAGTTAACATAGAAACTCACAACTAGTCAAAGTGCAGGGAATCAGTGTCAGTGGGGAGCTCAGCCAAAATGAAAGGGGGGGACATGACCAGAGCAATGCTCAGGAACTCATGGCAACCATGGCAGACTGCACAAGACCTGAACCAGAGCAAGCCAGTCAGCATTCCAGAGCAGGAGAGAGAGGGGCACTGTGGTCAGCTGGTCACATCTAGGGAAAGAGAGTCCATTTTCTTTAAGGGTGTGGTACCTCATGAGTCAAACTTACTCCACTGGAATGCCCTACACCCAGAATGAATGGTGGCACAAACTGGAATTAAAGGGTTATTCAAAAGACAAAAGGCAAGGCAAGGGAAGGGAAGGTGTCCATGGGAGGAGCTGGAGGGGAAAATATGATCAAAATACATTGGTGAGATTCATGAAGAATTAAAAACTTTTTAATTGGATAACCCTATCTTATAAAACTATAGTCTTATAACCAAAAAAAGGAAGAAAGGTAGGACGAAAAAAAGAAGGAAGGAAGGAAGGAAGGAAGGAAGGAAGGAAGGAAGGAAGGAAGGAAGGAAGGAAGGAAAGGAAGAAGATACCAAAGGGAGGTTGAAAGGAGTTACCCGCATGACTACATAACACTGCTCCTAGAAGTAATGAATTACTAAACAAAAGTTTTCACCCTAGGTGTGGAATGGAGCCACAGTAATTGGTAGAGAGGCCTCAAGGCCCACAAATAATACCTACTCCAGTCAGTTCTCTTGGTTGCCTAGCATAACTAGAGGATAAGACCCTATTGATGAGGATACACACACTTCAATTGCAAGATACAGACAAAGCAAGCTGGACCGGAGCTAGGGCCTCCCACTTGGCTAGCTTTCAGAGTTAGAAAGGGGCTCTGTAGGCTGCTGCGGGGAAACGACATCAATCATCTTACTCAGCCATAAACACTTCCAACTTAAGAAACCAACCTGCCAGGCAAAATTGCCCACTTATGCAATAGTGGCATGGCTGTTATGGGAATCGGGTTTGAGACCTGTGCAACAGGAGGGAACCCATGCCTGGTACTGTAAACCCACCTAACAACCCAAGATGAGAGGAGATGAAGACACAAGCGGAAGACTCCTTACTGTTGTTTAACTAAAGTGACATAGCATCATTCTGCCTTCTAAATCTCTGTGTTTATAGCCATACTGTTATACTGATGAGGAAGAAGCCCTCATCAGTGAAGCCTCTCTCCACAATGAGTGTGGTAAACTCAAAGACTCACACATGCCCAAAATGATGAGAAGAAGCGATGGGCAAAGGCTCATCCCCAAATGAGATATTTATGCTATTTTCTTTTTTTTAATTGATTTTATTGACTTCTACTTTTTTCTCTGCTCCCCTCCCTGCCTCTCCCCTCCCCTTCAACCCTCTCCCATGGTCCCCATGCTCCCAATTTACTCAGGAGATCTTGTCTTTTTCTGTTTCCCAGGTAGATTAGATCTATGTACGTCTCTCTTAGGGTCTTTATTGTGGTCTACATTCTCTGAGATTGTGATTTGTAGGCTGGTTTTCTTTGTTTTATATTTGAAAACCACTTATGAGTGAGTACATGCGATAAGATATTTATGCCATTTTCTGTAAGGCTCAGAACGCACTGAAGAAGAGAAGACAGGAAGTATATAGGGGCTGGAAGGTGGAGTGCTGCCCTATGAAATGCCACCTTCTAGATTCCATGGAACCACTGCGATTATGAACTCATAATTGCAGTAGCTTGCACTGGACCTACTCGAGACTGGCACTGTCACAATAAGTCATGGAAGGTAGAGGGACTCACAGGATCCTATCCCACTGCTGAACTGCAGGCCACTGGTGGAATCTGGGAGAAGGATAACTATTGTCTACAGCTATGTACCCACAGCTGAACCCATTGGACTCCACTGGATAGTTTCAAACCCATGGTCACACAGACAGCCGTGGTTTAAAAACAAAATAAATGGACATGAACAGATTTGTAGAGAAGAGACGAGGTAGCCAGAGACAGAGGTGCCAGGGTGATGGGAGAGGATGAGGTTCAAAGGGGTCAGTATCCTTTATATACATGTAACCCCAGTGCTGGGGAGACAGAGTTAGGGGGATCCCCATGGCGTACCAGCCGGCCAGCCTAGCCTGCTTAGTGAGTTCTAGGCCAATGAAAAATCCTGTCTTAAACAAAAAGGGAGAGAATACCTTAGGGACCACAATCAAAATCGTCCTCTGGGCTCTGCACACTCACACACATGTGTACCCCCCACAAGCATGCACACATATATACCTGTGGGGGAGAACACAGAGAAATCATATATTGCTGTTAGAAGTCAAGCAGTGAGTCTCTTCAGTGGGGGGAGCAATTTGATAAATTTATGCAGTGATTTCACTTCTAGTAGTTTATCCTAAGTGAATTTTCAAAACTACAATCAAAACCGCATTTTGCCTCTCCAGAATTCATTGTCCACAGAGCAGCAAGGAAGGTATTTTTAAAACCTAGATCAGTTCAGTCTAGTGGTGCACTGGTAAGTGCCTGTAACTGGCTCTTGGAGAGAAGAGAGCTCTGATTTGTGGCATCTGCTGTCAATTTCTGGGGTACAAATACTCTTGCCATGGTGGTTTCAAGTTACCAACACTTTGTTACTGACTACAGTTTTGGAAAGATGTGCCTGACCGGCTCTCAGAGGCCCCTGGGAGCCTGGCTTCTGTACACAGCAAAGGCCATGTCTCTCCTTTACACAGATCCCAGCAGTGTGTGTCCACTATGCCTGGCTATAATGTACCCTGACCTCCGAAGGCCTCCATCACCAGGTGGCTCCTTCCCACCTCCTGCCCTGCCACAGCCGCTGCCTCCTCCTCCCTTCACTCATTGCTGCAACCCCACCATGGCAGTCTTTGAATTGACCCTTCCTAAGCTCTTCCTCCTGTCACCCAGACACCTGCTCAACTGTCACCCAGATGTCTGCTCACCTGACACAGAAAGGTCCTCCTTGATGATTGTCCCTAAAGTTGCCAGTCATTTGTTCAGTCCTTGACTTGCTGAGATTGAAGAATCCCCTTACTGCCCCCTGGACGCACCTTGCTTATTACACTGTCTCCTCACAGAAACTTTAACTTCATAAGCTCAGACGTGTGCTTAGTCTTGGTCACCCCTGTGGTTCCCAGCTTCTAGAAAGTTATTTAGCACATCCTCAATAAATGCTTGTTAATGTTGATAGATGATAATAAAAACTTATTCGTTTTTATTGAAAATAGATATTTCTCATATAATATATTTTAATTATGGCTTCTCCTTCCCCAGATCCTCCCCAACTCCCCACCTGCCCAAATCCACACCCTTTCTTCCTCTCTCTTATTAGAATACAAACAGGCATCTGAAAAATAAGATAAAAAGAAACAAACCCGAATCGGACAAAACAAACACAAATATCTGATGACAGGGAATGATGAAACCAACATTTATGAGTGCTTCCTATCTGACAGCCACTGTTCTTGTACCTTGTATGTTTACCTCATTCCACCATTATTATTACCATGTAGATAAGGAAGCTACAGAGAAAGCAAATAATTTTCCAAAGCTACAGAAAACCAAGCAGAGAAATCAAACCCTAGTGTGGTGCAGGCCTCAGTTAGCTAAGAGTCCAGGATAGGGACAAGGTCGAGTCAGTCAAAATCCCAGCAGGACAAGAAAGAGACCATAAAATCCCTCCCTATTGGTAACTGATGGCTGCTAGGGGAGGGGGGAGTACCAGATTTCTTCAGGAATGCGTCTCTGGAGAGTTTACCCATGCCACAGTAGACGGTCCTCCAGGCTTGCACATACAGAGAGCATTGAGTGGACTCATTGACCTTTAGAGAAAGATCATAAAGTTGGGAAGTAAAGGTGAAGGAGACAGGGGAGAAAATGGAGGGGAGGGAATGAGAATGGATTTAATCTAAACATGTCATGTGCCTGCAGAAATTCTCAACAACAACAACAACAAAAACTTAGGTGTGTTTCAAAACAGAAGAGGCCTAGGGTAAAACAACAAATGGGAATGTGACAGTGTCTCAAGGCCCTGCTCAGCCATTAGAGAAGTAGTGCTTAATCTCACATTTGTCGGCTACTCTTTGCATTTGTGGTGTCCTTGCTCAAGGACTCTGGAGCAAGGCAGAATTCGAAACAGGACAAGAACTATCTGCTGAGTTCCAGCTGTACAGCAGCTTGGCATTGTTAAAATCCCTCCCCAAACAGCAACCATGAGCCATTAGAAACCTGGTTTCCGGACAACACCCTAATGGCATTAGGGTGTCCATGGTATAACTCAAAGTAGAAGGAAAGTTTTGAACATGTATTGTGAAGGTTAGTGTTGTCAGTTTGGCACAAGCCAGAGTCGCCTGGGAAGAGGAACCTCACTGAGGAATTTCATCCAACAAACTGGGCTATAAACTTGCTGGTGAGGTACTTTCTTAATTGCTGACTGATGAAGGAGCCTGGCCTGCCACCACTGAGGGTGATGTCATTCCTGGGCAGGTGGTCCTGGGCTGTCTAAGAAAAGAAGCCAGATGGGAGCCTGGGAGCACGGTAAGCTGTGCTCCCCCATGATCTCCGCTTCAGCTTCTGCTCCAGGTTCCTGCCTTGAGTTCCGCCCTGGCTTCCAGTGAAGATAGGCTATAACCTGCAAGCCAAGTCAACCCTTTCTTCCCCAGGTTATCTTTTGGACATGGTATTCATTACAGAAAAAGGATACAAACTAAGATATGTATGTTCTAAAAGAGCTCAAGAAAAATAACTTTAAGGCACTTTTTGTTGTTGTTTTGTTTTGTTTTTGAGGTAATGCTTAGGAAGAAACCAAGACAAGTGCACCAAAATGCTACCAGAGGTTAAGTGGGCTGGGGGAGGGGGAGATAATCCATACTCATCTGTCTTCCAGTTCCCCCAAACAGCAGAGCTTCTGTACTGAAAAACGCAATCTGTATCACTGCATTTTAAAATGGTTCAAAAGTTTAATGATCGGAATACAAAACCCAGAGGACAATAAATGGCCCAAAGGAGGACCTGGAAGCTGCCAATGGAGTTTCTGCAGCAGTCAGGTAAACCAAAGACATTCTGGAGCTGCCTGACCATATGAAAAGCAGGATACCCCCAGTTACAATCGAGGCTGGGCCAGAACAGAGAGGGGATGGGAGAGAGAGGGATGGGGCAGGGCCCCTCGTCTGCACTTGAGGGAGGCAAGTTCCAGATTAGGCTGAGTGACATCTGGGGCCAAGGCTGTCAGCATCAAGTCAGTAGAGAATGTTGGGTACCCATGTTGGCAATCTTGTGGGCTAGAACTAGAAGAAACCTTGGCTTTTGTCAAAATGGCATCGTGTACAACAGTAGCCATTGACTCTGCATTCTTGACAAGTACCTCGGTGTTCTCACCAGTGAAGCATGCTGGGAGGACCAAATACAAGCTGATTTCAGGGGTTTGGTATGCAAATATTGGATGGCAATCTTTACTGGCTCTATAATAAAATTATAATATTTTGATATAGCACATTAAACAAAATGTAATATTACTGTCACCTACTTTTAATGTGACTACTGAAAACTTGTAATTACTCAAGTGACCTATATTGGTGGCTCAGATATTATTTCTCCTGGATACCCAATGGTGCCAAGATTAACCCTTTTTGTTTTACAGAAGACAAAAATGTATTGGAGATGGTAAGTGACTAGAGCTAGTTAGTGGGAGACACACAGTAAATTAAAGAAAGAGATGAGACCAACCTGGGCATTCTGGACACACAAAACCATCTCCTTGTTTCATCACCTAAGACACATGTCAAATCTGTTATTCTGGGAGGGTTTAAATGATGTGTTTAGTTTCCTTATGGGAAATCAAGGTTACCATCATCTGGTATTCTATAAACTTGAAACATGACAGTTCTGACCCATTGGCCTTACTGTAACTTTGAAAGCTGTCTCTGTGAGTCTTGTTTTGTTTGGTTTTCTTTCGCTTCTTTGAGACAGGGGCTCATTATGTAGCCTCAGCTGACCTAGAACTTACCATGAAAACCAGGCTGACTTATTGAGATCTGCCTGCCTCTGTTTCCCATGCGTTGTTAATAAAGGTGTGTGCTGCATACCTGGGCCTGTAAGGATGTGTTTCAATGTGTTCATTCATGTATTATTTCAGTCCTGCGAATTTGTGAGGTCAGTTGCAATGTTTTCCTAGGTAGATCCCTGACAAATTCATCGTCACAGAATGGGGTCTCAAAGACTCTCACTAAGCTGGGCGGTGGTGGCACATGTCTTTAATCCCAGCACTCAGGAGGCAGAGGCAGGCGGATCTCTATGAGTTCAAGCCCAGCCTGATCTACAAGAACTAGTTCCAAGACAGGATCCAAAGTTAGATAGAAATGTTGACAGAGATTTCTGTCCCACACAGTCCCACAGCCGTCAATCTCAAAGAAACACACAGAGGTCTACATTAATTATAAACTGGTTGGCCTGTTATCTCAGGCTACTTATTAACTCTTACATCCTACATTAACCCATAATTCTTGTCTGTGTTAGCCACATAGCTTGGTACCTTTATCAGTGAGGCATTCTCATCTTGCTTCCTTTGCATCTGGGTGACAACTATAGGCCAAGTCTTTCCTCTTCCCAGTATTCTCCTATTCTGGTCACCACCTATACTTCCTGCCTGGCTACTGGCCAATCAGCATTTTATTAAAACCAGTACAACTGACAAAACTTTACAGGGTACAAGACCATTGTCCCGTAGCAGAGAAACCCTGTCTCAAAAAACCAAAAGAAAAATAAAAAAGACTCTCACTAGCAATAGCAAAGTAGATCCTGTGTTCTCCTAAAAACATTCTTTGTTTACACCAGGTCTGAGGCTGGAAACTGTAGGAGGCCAGACATTTCTTGCTTGTGTTTCATCTTCACTGCCAGACACAAAGAAGCGTCAAAAAAAAAAGCAAAGCTACAGTTTTTTGGGTTTGACAAGGTTCTTACACCTGATGCCTACCCAACTGCCTTCCCTCTTGCCATCTAATGAAGCCTTGAATCTGTAAGGGAAGGGGAATGCTTCCATACTAGAACTACATTTCCCAGCATCCCTTTCAGTTAAGAGCCTTTATATGGCATGAAACTTGAAATTGAAATTTATGCTGAATCATGAATGGGCAGACCATATATGGCAGTTCTGTTAAATTTGTCCATATTGGATTGTCTAAGTTGATGAGGACAACTGACCAGGTCTATTCTCCAAGCAGGCACCAGATCTCATTACAGATGGTTGTGAACCATGGGGTTGCTGGGAATTAAACTCAGGATCTTTGGAAGAGCAGACAGTGCTCTTAACCACTACCCTATCTCTCCAGCCCAATATGGCAAAGCTCAGGCAAAAGATGTAAGGGGAAGTTATCAGGTGTGACTGGGGGAAAAGTTCTTAAAAGGAGTCCAACTCTGGTAAAGGACATCCTTCCCCATTTCCTGTCCTTCCTCTTCCTAGACACACTGCTCATAGTGCTGAATATAAGTCTACTTGGGACCATCAGATAGCAAGATACCTTACAGATGGACAAGTGGAAAAGCCCTGATGATAGTCTAGAGCAGCAGATCTCAACCTTCCCAATGCTGTGACCCTTTAATCCAATTTCTCATGTCATGGTGACCCCTAGCCAAAAATTATTTTCATTGATATATTATAACTGTAATTTCACTACTGTTATGAATCATAATATAAGTATATGATGTATAGGATATCTGATATATGACCCCTGTGTATATCCCACCCCCACCCACCCCCAAGAGGAGTCGAGCAAGACTCACAGATTGAGAACTGCTGGTCTAGAGCAACCTCGCCAGTCCTAGACTCCTGCCTCCAGATTGTAAGTAATATGAACAATAAAGCCACAGTTTGTTCCTCGGATCAACACACTCAAAAGTGAAGTGTAACTTCTCATCTCTGCCCATCTCACGATCTGAGATGATTTTATGAGAAAACTTTTATAAAATAGGGAGTCTCACATCTCAGATTTACCCCAGAGCAAAAACTTGGTCAGAACTATTGCCAGATTATCTAGCAACACAAGCCCAGTGCAGCTGCAGAGATCACAGAAATAATATGCCTGGAAATAGCTAAGTGGTTTTGTGGTTTGGGACAGAGGGAGGTGGGGTGGACAGGACCCCTCTGTCAGATAACATCAATTTCTCAGGCTCACTAGCATGTCTGCCATCCTGGGGTTTTGATGAAAGTTTCTGTCCCATATGATCTTTCAAGCTGTTCAGTCCCAAAAAAACCAGACAGAGGTTTATATTAATTAAAAACTGTTTGGTCTATTATCTCAGGCATATTATTAACTAGCTCTTACAACTTAAATTAACCCATAATTATTACCTATGTTTAGCCACGTGGCTTGGTACCTTTTCTCAGTAAGGCATTCTCATCTTGCTTCTTCTGTGTCTGGTATGTGAGTGACTCTCTGCCTTTCTCCTTCCCAGAATTCTCCTAGTCTCGTCACCCCACCTATAATACTCCCTGTCTGTTTACCGGTCAATTATTATTTTATTAAACTAATACAAGTGACAAATCTTTACAGTGTGTAAGTGCTTTATCCCACCGCACTGGGACAAGTCAGGAAGGAAGTAGTAGCTACTCCACTCAACAGTTACGAATTGTCTAGAATCCCAGATAGCCAGTTAGTCTTCCATCTTTCATTGATTTAAACCATCACCATACCATCTCAATAGAGTTCCTACTGGGGAAATCTCACTTGGAAATTTCAGGAGCCAGGACTATCTTCACATTATGGTTCTCACCTCTGGGTTGCAGGGAACTGCCATCAAAAGCAGGTGAAAAGCAACTGCATGGTGAAGGCAATGCGCACTGCTGTGTCAAGCCCTCACAGTGGCTTCAGCCTTCTACTGAAACTCACCTGGTAGGAGAGCTTAAATTTACCTCTTGTTTTACCTGTGTGAGCTGAATTCAACTTCCACTTTAAAAAATATATTTATTTATTTTTTATATTTACTTATTTATTTATTGTGTATACAGGGTTCTTCCTGCATATACTCCTTCAGGCCAGAAGATGGAGCCAGATCTCACTACGGATGCTTGTGGACCACCATGTGGTTGTCGGGAACTGAACCCCGGGTCTGCCGGAAGAGCAGCCAGTGGTCTTAACTGCCAAGCCATCTCTCCAGCCCCTAACTTTCACTTTTACAAACATAGAACTGAAAACTTAAGCAAGGGTCATTCTTTGGAATTTATTTTTTCTATTTTATATATGTGAATGTGATTGATAAACATAGGAAAAATTGTTCATGGTGTGTGTAAGGAAGGTTTCTGGCCGTGGGTATGGAAGTCAACAGGTTACATGAGATTCTGGGAGAAGTCCACTAGTGAAGTAACCAGCCTAATCACTGCTGAGTCTATGGAAAGATGAGTAAGTAGCCTTGTTCCTTGAGTTAACTGAGGACCTTAGTTGTAGCCATGCAGAATGGCAAGGCTCACCAAAAGTCCATGAGAATGGGCTCAATCCAAGCTGCAGCTATGTGACTTGGGGCCTGAGCATTTTTCATCACCTAAAATAACTGGTCGACCAGTGACCATGCCAATATGCATGTCATGCAGCATGCTGAGGGGCACATGGTATCCTAAAGATGATGAAGGTATGGTTCAGGAAGGCTAAGCCCTTCACCCACAGACAAGAAGTGTTGAGCTCAAAGTAGACTCAAAGGCTCCACCACCCTTGTCACCCAGCACAAACCCTGGACCCTTGCTTTACTTGTACAAAGACCTAGAACAACTCAGAAAAGTAGCCACTCCTTGGGAGGTAGTCTCTGGTGGCCTGCTGTGTTCCAGGGGGCTGGTGCAATATTCCTTCCTGGCAGAGCTGAACAGGCCAGAGAGCATCAGCTGCTTAACCCCCCTGGGGTCACAGGGCTATCAAAACAAGCACCTGAAGACATTCATGACTATGTCCAAACTCTACCTAAAATGACCCATCTGAATCTTTTGGGGCTGGGCTCTAGACACTCCAGTTTTTTTAATGACCCTGAGTAGAAGAAGCTAAGGTCACCATGTAAGTGGCTCTTCTTTCTCCCCAGTCACAATAAGGAAGGCAGGACCAAGAACAAGAAGAAACATCAGCCATGATACTAAGCACCCCTTACGCCTGAGACACTGGTGCCCTCAAGCAGAGAAAGATTGACACCCATGTGTCCAAGGCTGAGGAGCAATAGATGCAAGCACTCTCATCCGAGACTCCTGCACTTCTACTGAGTTCACTGCCTAAAGCATCTTTAGCTGGGGAGGCAGAGCTGAGCAGATGGTCCCTGTTGGCTAACGTGGGGGAACACTCAGACCCTCTATTGAGATGTTCCAGTCATTTCCACAGAGAGGTGATGTGAAGTTGAGACAGAGAAGTGTGGGTCTAGAAGACACCATGAGGGAGCATTCCCTGGCTAGTGTCTCAGATGGTTTCGGTGACCCATCTCAGTAATCTATAGCTGCAGAACCTACCTCTGAGCGGAGGCCAGGCTCCGCCCACCCACTGCCAGGCACAGGACAAAGACAACAGCCCCTGTGGCCCCAAGTGGGTGCTGAAATGTGCCACCATCTCCCCTCTGGACTGGGAGATTCTGCTTCCCCCCAGAAACTGCTGGAAATGAGGGATCAGCCCTCTTCAGGAAGACTGGCCAAAGTCATGATATCTCCTGGAGGAGCCTGTACCCAGTGACCAGTAGATCGGGGACCAAAAGCCTAGCTTCTTTGTTCTAACTCAGGACAAGCTCCAGAACCTCCCAGAAGGACACCTGAGCACCACAGCCCAACTTTCCCTATTGTTCATCCCCACCCTCTCCTCTCCTTTCTGCTAGCCCATATAGGATTCCCAAAAGCACCTCCAGAACACCTACACATTAGCCCAGACTCAGTCTGTTCTCCAGAAGCCAACTTGCAGCAAGCAGCCACACCTCCCTGGAGGAGCATAGCACCAGGCCAGGAACAAGGCAGGAAGGCGAGGCTAAATGCCCCTGGCACAGAAGAGAGGAGGAGCCTGACAGAGCCTATCTGGGCCAAACCAGGGCCAGCAAAGAGGCCAGATACTCTGCATGTGAACAGAGGAGAACAGTTCTTTGGTCACAGGACCCCAAAATGGGTACATATAAGACAGGAGGTGGAAGGAGGGGCTTAGAGAAAGAACGGTAGGACAGAAATGCGGCTCAGTTGGTAGAGGGCCTGCCTGGAATACACAAGGCCCCGGGTTTGAACTCCAGCACATGCCTGGAATCCCAGCTCTCAGGGAGGTGGAGGCAGGAGGATCAGGAGTTCAAAAATATCCTCAGCTACACAGAAAGTTTGAGCCTAGCCTGGGATACAAGAGATTGGGTCACTAAAAGAAAAAGGAAGATGGGAAAGGGTTGAGAATCCCAACTAGTGTTGTAAAGCACTTTATCTGGAGGCTACCAGTCCCTTCATGAATGGTGAGAATCATCAGAATGTAGCTCAGAATTAAGTTATTATTGTTATTATTATTATTACTCCCCTCTTCTTTCTCTTTCCTTCTTTTCCTCTTCCTCCTTCTTCTCCTTCCTTTTCTCCTTCTTTTCCTTCTATTTTTCCTTCTTTTTTTTTCAAGACAGGATTTCTCTCCAGTAGCCTTGGCTGTACTGGAACTCCCTTTGTAGACCAAGCTGGTCTCAAACTCACAGAGATCCACCTGCCTCTGCCTCTTGAGTGTTGGGATTGCAGGCTTGTTTTATTGCCTAAATGATTTTTAATTCTATGTAACTATCAAGAAAACCAAGCTGCCCAGCTTGTGGGGAACACAGGTAGGATTGAAGAACAGACAATGATCCCATGTACTCTTAACCAATAGCCCTTACCGCAGAGGAATGGGGGATGCCTCCAATCTGCATTTCAAAGCCCAGATAGACAAAAGGGCCAAAACTCTACAGCTTCTTAAAGAAACAATTCATGAGCCCCTGTCTATAAGCCTGGTACTGCCATGGTGCCAGAGTTAATGCTCTCATCCAGAAAGTTTGCATGCAATGCAGAGGCTAACCTCCTACTAAGAGAACCTGTGTTTATAAGGCAGCTCTACACAACACAGCTTGGCAAGAGTAACTCACCCGCGGTTACCAGGGCCCAAGAACAGCACACCTCCATTCAGCTGCACCCTGATACCAGCATTCCCACCCTGTGTCCACCCCAGTTCACCCTTACACTCCAAGAAGGCACCTGGGGGTCCCTATGGACACTTCTGAATTCAGCAAATGCACCCTAACCATCCAGGAGGCACAGGACTGCCCCTCTGTGCCGGATGCCACAAGCTGAGTCCCAAGCATGCCCAAAGCACGGCCCTGGCTCGGGATAAAACTGAATCTGTTAGTGAGCTAATTAGTGGCCCTGAGGGGTTAGGAACACTGGCTGACAATTAATGGCTCCATCTCTCTGTTCCCTGCTGCTGTATTACTAATTCATTCGGCCTCTCCTATGGGAACAGAGATAACACGGACAGCGAAAGTTCACATTTCAATGTGAGGCTAAGCTGTGGGGCGGGGAGAAGCAGAAGTCTTGGAGGTGGGAGGGGGACACAGCATGGGGAAGGCCCTTCCACAGACAGCTCCTGGGAACTGAGCCTGGAGAAATGGAAGTGCAGACTGTGGCAGCACATGCCACCGGTTTCCCTCGGCAACTCCCTCTGACAGGGTGCTTGAGCTCACAGCACCTCATCCATGTTCAGGAGTACTGTAGATACTGCCTGAAAGAGACACTGAGGACCGTTTTTCTAGAAACTACCCAGGAAAGATGCCCATCTCATAGTGATATTATTTTTAAGTAAAAGAACAAAAGCAAATTGTGGATTCTTATGTATGGCTTGATTTCACTTTCATGCCAGAGAGGAGAGGGTAAGGCAAGGGAAGAGGAGAGAAGGAACAAGCTTTTGGCACCTCCGGTGTTAGAGGTGGAGGGGAGCAAATGCAGTGGATGGTACCCTAGGAAGATGAGACCAGGGGCAATGGCACAAAGCTGGGCTTGGCCTCAGTGCCCCGGGTTATATCAGCTGCACACACCCCTGCCCCTGCCCCGTGTATCCTGCCCCTAAACTGAGCACAGTTCTGCTCAGCTCTAAACCCAGAACCTCCCCCTGCTCTCTGTAAGTCTGGGGAGGACAGCAGGTAATGAAGCCATGTCTTCAAGCACCCAGCGAACATGATGAAGCTGAGCGGTGGCATGTGAGCATTGTTGCAAAGCATCTGCAAGCATGCAACAATGGGCAAGAGATGGAGGGAAGGAAGGAGGCAAGCCCCACAGTCCTGCATCCCTCCTCTGCTTCAGGGCAAAAGAAAAGGGGTGGAAGGGGCCAGAAACAGAAGAGAGGGGAGGAAGAGAAAAAGAGATCCAGGCCTTTGAGCAATCAGCAGAAGGGTTGTTCAGTGCTGAGAGGAGAGGAAAGAATTCCCCTTTGGGAGGTCAACAAGTGGCTGCACTTCAGCTTCTCAGAGGATGCTGGGAGGTGGCGGTGTCAATGGTCTCGGCGCACCTCAGTGCTGGAACTGTGTGGTTATCAACCCTGTTAGATGAGGGTTTGTTTTCAGCAACGTTTTCCACTCTGACGCCCATCACAGATTCCCGCAGCGCCATTCGCCTCCTCAGCACTGTTTCTTTTCTGTCCCAATGTGTCCTGTAACATCTAAGAGAAGATGTCCTCATCTTTGATTCACAGGCAGCCAAAGGTACCAAGGTGAGCTCTTTCAGATGAGAATGGAAAGCTTCCCAGACTATGACTGCAATGCACAGAAATAACCACTAGAGGGCACCATAGAAGTAAAAAACTCTAGGGAAAGTACAACCTATTGTACATCTAGCAAGAGAGGCTGTCACTTTCACCACCCTTTGCTCCCAAAAAGGTGACTGGGGATAGAATATTCACATATTCAAAGGCTAATTGATCCAAAGACATTCAGTTATGTCCACACAGGCATGGCGGAGATAAGAGAGATGTAGGAGAAGAATGTACCAGGAACCAAAATAGACCGAATGAGGGAGGCAGGCAGGACTTTGAGAACAAGATGTGGGTGCAGACTCCTTTCCCCGCCCTTCTTTCAAGTCTGGGCAGCAGATCTAACGCAGTGCTGGCTCCTGGCACAGTGCTCAGGGCAAGACAAAGACACTTGCTTACCCCCTTCCACCCGGCACCCCACCCGCAGAAGCAGGAAGGCTAGGTACACAAACTGCTGCTCGGTGGTGAAATTTCTTTTCTTTGTGTGTGCGTTTTTAAGACAGGTCAGACTATGTAGGCCAGATTGGTCTCAAACCCAAGATCCTTCTGCCTCAGCTTCCGAATGCTGAGACTGTACGTGTGAGCCACAGTTCCGGGATATTTGTGTTTCTAGCAAGGCAGAGGCTCCTTAGCCAGAAGGGTATGGGGTACGTGTGTGTGTGTGTGTGTGTGTGTGTGTGTGTGTGTGTGTGTGTGTGTGTGTGTGTGTGGTGGCGGGGGGGGCTTTGTCCAAGGACAGATTCACCAGTGTGATCAAAGCTGTGCTGCTGTGGGCATCATCCAGTTCATTCCCTCACTCTGCCATAGACGGAATTTTCTGAGACTATGCAAGATAGGACAGTAGAAAAGTCAGGAAAAGATAAGTCACTGGAGAGCAGTCATACAGATGGGCTCTTGTTTTGAATCCTTCTAGAACAAGGAAAGAAATTGAAGGGTGTGTGCTGAAGCTGCCCAAAGTGCCTGTGTGCCTGTGTCTCTGTGTGTGTGTACCTGTGTGTGTGTTCATGTGTGAGTCATGTATATTGCATGCATGTGGATAGCAGATCATCAGATGTTTTTGTTTTTGTTTTTGAGATAAGGTCTCTCACTGAAGCCAAAGCTCATTCATTTGACAAAGTTGGCTGACCAGTGAGCCTTGGGACGTGCCTGTCTCTGCCTCCCCAGCACTGAGATCATAGGCACACAGGTGCTCAGCATTCATCCTAGGGCCAGGCAGGGATCTGACTCAGGTCCTCACGCCTTCACCAGCCTTCCAGTGCCCTGAGGGCCCATTTGAAAAGCAAATCCCTAGGACTCACTCAAACTGTGTCAGTTCCTGGGGGGCCCTGGTTCCCTAGATTCTCTGTGGCTTCCTGTTCTGCTCAGAATCCTGAGAAAGCAGGACATATGCTCCCGGTCTCCTGGCTGCCGGCTCTCAAGTGTGTTGCTGTCTGGAGATGGCAGTGTGTGTTGAAGGTTCATGGTTTCCATGTTCCGTCGGCATCTGCCTTGCTTTCGGTAGGCATGTTATACTACAACTCCAAGAGTCCAGAATGGCTAATATTTGAGCTATGGGGGTTGGGTCTTGCTGACCTGCAAGCTCAGGAGCCTTCAGGGCCAATCTGCCATCCAAAAGATTGTACTTAGCCAAGGGCTAGCTGTAGGGATTGGTGTGTACCCGAGCGACCTTCAGACCTCCTCTCCTCCTGAAGAACACAATTTGAAATGGAACTAAAATATCAGATCATTCAACGAAAGCATCTTTACTCAACTAAATAAATTTTTCTCCTGCAATAATTTCCATAGATAGTACTATTCAAAGAGCTAAGTCAATCTGTGCCCTACCTTGCCAGCAGGTGGCAGCACGTGCCTCTAGATCTGTGTAGGATAGGCTGCTTTTCAAGAAGGCCAGGGGGGAAAAGACTTAATGGTCTTTAAAATTCAACCAGAACACCCTCAGGCAGAGATATCTGTCTCCTACAGAATGCTGTACTGTCAAGTACAGTGTAAACGTTTGTGAGAACGCTATTTGAATGTTTGATTGGCCTTCCTCCCCATCAGTACCGTAGGGCAGATGAGACAGAAGTGGAGCAGGAATTCGGGAGTGGTGCATGGCGCACTCTGTCCATGACACTGCGCATGGACAAACGGTCCAAGTGAAGTAGTCACCCAGCCTTTTAGATTCCCCACTGCCCATCTTCCTCGTCTATGATGAGGTCCGGATGATGTTGTCACTGAATGCTGATCTGTGTTCACAGCCTTCTTGTGCCAGGAACTGTGTATTTCCATACCCACTCATCCACGTGTCACTGAGATCCCAGCTAACTGAGCCAGTCTCTGCTTCAGAGCCACTCAGATACCTAAGGCAGATGATAACAGTGAGCCAAGGGCCCTGGCAGTGAGGGCAATGGGGGGAACTGGGCACTGGAGGGAACCAGGCACTTGGGGGAACCGGGCACTGGGGGAAACCAGGCACTGAGGGACCAGGCACTGGGGGAACCAGGCACTGGGGGGAACCAGGCACTGGGGGAAAAGGCCAAGTGGCAGACATGTGGCACATACTGTCTCTCTGTGGCTATTTAGACACACCTCTGCACTCAACTGCAATCTAACAAAGGAGGAAAATGAGGCTTGGAAGGGCAAAAGCATCTGATCAAAGTCAAGGAAGACACAGTCAGTCAAGATCGAACAGAGGCAAGGAGGGGGAAGGTGCCATACAACTTGTACTGTACCAGCCTGGCTTTGTGGCCCATGAGCTCCACAGGGCTATCCTGCTCCGCAGCTAGAACCCCTGGGATCCTGAGCTTCCTGGACAGGTCCTGACAGCATGGCTGGGGCTGACCAAAGCCTGGTACGTGCCTAGGTCAAAGTGTTCACCACACCAACACTTCACAGAGAATTCTTCCATGGGCAAACACCAAATATGGGAGTTGTTCTTGACCCTGGAGTGCACAAGGACCAGGCAGTAACAACCTCCCCCCATGGCTCTGACACTCTTACCAAAAGGGACAGGCAGCTGCAGGAGGCCACAGAACACCATGGCCAGGACTCTATTATAGACTGTACAATAAGGGCAACCTTTCTCAGGAGGCATCCAAGGTCTGAATGACAAGCATTGTGGACCCTGTGGATTGAAAAAAAGAACATTCTGGATGGGTATATCCAGGGAAGAAACATAATCAGACTTAGTCTGGACATGTATGCAGGCCAGTGGCCAGGAATAGAGAGAGGAGTGACAGGGGCAAGACCAGATGGGGCAGGGTGTGAAAGTCAGGACTAGGGGTACAGGATGTCCTCTGGCATGGGAAGCTGTGTCTCCCTAACTGAATCTGTCTGCTGTGATAGAAACATTCTCTAGTTCTAGAGAAACCAAGGTCCAAAGAGAGAGGCCAGTTAGGAGGTATTGTGGTGGTGACAGCCGTTTAGAAGTGGTTAGCAGCAGGGAGGGTGGAAGAAGCTTTGCCCTTGGGGTATGTCTGAGAGATGGTGTCAATGGGGATGTTAACTGGCCAGAAGTGGGGAAAGAGAAGGAAAGAAGGGACAATGAGAACGTCTGGTTTGAACAACTGGAGTGAAACTGTATCCAAAGGCAATGTGGAGGCTTGCTCCACCATGCTATAGCTTAAATACTGGACATGAGTGCAGAGATACTGAACAAATATTTTGCTACAAGAATCAAAGTTTGGGGCACTGAATAAGTGACTTCTATGCAAGCATGAGTACCTAAGTTCAAAGCCCCAGCAGTTATATAAAAGAGCAGGGCATAGCTGCCTGTATCCCCAGCGCTGCGTGGGGGTAGAAGAGGAGGGACAGAAGGATCGCTAGGGCTTCCTGGCCATTGGCCTAGTTCCAGGCTGGGTGAGAAACCCTGTCTCAAGGGAGTAAGTTGGAGAGGGATGGGTAAGGGGATACACACACACACACACACACACACACACACACCTGTATGCATATGCCACATATAACTAACACACAAATACACACGTCAAGTAAATATGTGGTCCTGGTTGATGTCACTCATGACTTCAGGCAAAGAAGTCCTGATCAATCCTCGGACTTATGAACATTGCTCTATGTGGTCTAACAAAAGTGTTCCAAAGTTACAACTGCCAGGTAAGTATTAAATCCCATCAGGGGTCCAAACTGCCCAAGGTCCCACAGTCTATAAGCAACCTCATAATAACTCGAGTATGAACTGGACTCCTATCGCCCACCCACTGCTAGACTAATCACTGCAGGGGACACTAAGGCAGAGAGAATGCCTTAGGGGAACAAGCAAGGATGGCGCAGTGAATGCAGTGTGAATCCCAACCCGGTCACACAGGGCAAGCCACTCGGCCTCTTGCAGCCTTCGGTCCCCAGTGTGTAAATCGGCATTGCTTTGTATTCTCACTTCACAGCCATTTATTCAACGTCTATCGTGTGCCGGGTACTGTGCGGAGAGATGGAGCACAGTGGAGAGCAGACAGACTTCTCTGCACACAGACTGGAGGGGGACGCAGACATGTAAACAGGCAATTACAATACAGTCTGATAAGCACTGTGATTATGGAAATGCCGCTTCCCTCTTCACAGAGTAAGGCACACCAACCTACGCAGACTTTAGAGGTACACATAATTTCCTTCCTTCCAAGCCTATATGTAATAATAGTCCTGTATGAAATGTTTCTGTTCCGTATAATAGGACCCATTATTTCCAACAGTATAAATAATACAAGCAAGGCACCTAGCACATAGCCAGGGCTCAATCAATGGCAGAAGCCATTATTAAGACAAGCTTCTGGCCTGGCACTATCTCTCACTCTTTCTCCAGTAGATCAGGAATCATAACAGCTAATCTATAGGTTTATTGTGAAAATCAGATGAATAGTACACGTGAAAACGTTGTGTAAGCTGGAGGGAATTATATTAAAGGATTTCATTAGTAAAATTCTGCTCTTGCTCTACTAGGTTAAAATTGTAAGCCTTACTCTCTAAGGAGTCTTAACCTAAGCTCCTCCTAACCCCCACACCAAACTTGAGGAAAGCTCTTAGCAAGTTCTTTGGGAAATAACATTCTGTACACGGTAACCTGTTTGGTGGGAAAGCAGACGAAGCTGCTGAAGCTAGAACACGCCCGGAGTGCTTTCTGGGGAAACAGCCTGGCACTCTGGGGAGCCTCCTCCTCAGCAATCCTTCCCTCACCAGCAGTTGGCACACCCCACTGTAGGCAACAACACAGGGGAAATCCCAGGTTGGCTTCTAGTCTGCTTCTTGCATCACCAGAGTCCTGACTTGATGCCAAAGAGAGGGATTTGTAATGGTGTGTGTGTGTGTGTGTGTGTGTGTGTGTGTGTGTGTGTGTGTGTTATGTCTGTCTGTGCATGTGTGTGTGTCTGCCTGCTTGTCTGTCTGTCTGTGTGTTTGTGTCTACCTATCTGTCTGTATTGTGTCTGTCTGTGCATGTGTGTGTGTCTGCCTGCTTGTCTATCTGTGTGTGTGTATCTGTCTGCGCGTGCGCGTGTGTGTGTGTGTGTGTGTGTGTGTGTGTGTGCACTGTCAGATATGTGGGTGATGGACAAGGCCCCAGGAGGAGCAGAGCTGAGGGAGGGGCAGGAAACTGGCAGCAAATCCTGGATTTCCTGCAGCAAATCCCCACCTGAGAGAGAACCTGCAGGATGCTGTTTACAGAACAGAAGGCACAAGACATGGGGTTCAAGAAGCCCTGAAAAGGGCAAGGACGAAGACGTCTCACTTCCTCAACTGACTGTTCAGATTGAGTCAACAACCTACACAATCACACACAGCACAACTGGCCAGGAAATTCGGCTATTCAGCCAACCACAGAGCAGACCCTGTGCTCAAACCTGAAGATAAGACGGAGTCTGCTGCTATTCCAGTACAAAATGTATATGTCTGTGTGCTGGGGAAGCAGGAACTAACATGATAAACAAGGCAACACAGAAGTCAGCGATGATGGAGGAGATGCTGTTTTACACAGGAAGAGTTAGTGGTCCCTCTAGGCAGTGGGGGAGGATGAAGGTAAATGGAGAAAGAGCATCGTCAGTAAAAAGGCCCTGCTAAGGCTAAGGTGACAGTGATGTGGGCATCTACAAGGAATAACGAGGTTCAGAAGTAACTAGAGCAGAGGTCAGGGAGGACCCTGGGAAAGGGGGTCAGAACCATCTCTGTGGAGGACAGGGAGCAGGGGTAACAGGCAGGAAGGAGAGATTATACAGGCCCCCATAGGTCATATGAAGGGCTATTGTATATGAAAAGACAGGAAGCCACCATAGGGTTCTGAGCTGAGGGCTACCTTGACATTTGGTTAAAGACCATGCATGTCTTCCCATCTCCTCTTAAAATCTAAGTCGACAGAGTCAGTGATGTTAGCTACCAAGGAAGAAAAAGACTCTAGCAAGTAGGGATGGAGATGGGGAGGCTGCTGAAGGGGTGACCAAACTACTCCCCTCGGACAAAGTACCTAAGTACTCTGTGCCCTTGCTGGAAGAGCAGAAAGAATAATTCCTATGGTTTTGCTTTTCTGTGCCCCATCCCTGAAGGCTCTCGTGTTGAAGGTTAGGTCCCCAATGGAGCAGAGTCCAGAGGTAAGTCTTCAGGTGGACACTGGATCTTGACAGCTCTGACCTCAAGGGTGGGTTAGTCTATCCACAGAATCACACTTCATTGTTTGTGTCGTACACACGAGCTTTTCCTCCTCTCGAGCCCTGTGGAGTGATCAGCTTCCCTCCCCCAGGAGCTTCCACCAGGATGCATAGACCTACCACAGACTGAGGAACAACTGGACCAAGAGATCCTGGACCAAAACCTCTAAAACCTGAACTAAAAATATTTTTTCATGCTATAAGTTAATTTCTCTTTAGGATTTTGTCAAATTGTCACAAAATTGACAAAATAACAAGGACAGTTTTGTTCATGTGACACAGGGTGAATGAATTCACATTCGGAAGACTCTAGAACAGTACAAGTCTCCTAGTAAAGGCCATGGCTGGCTGGCTTCTCTCTCTCTCTCTCTCTCTCTCTCTCTCTCTCTCTCTCTCTCTCTCTCTCTCTCTAACAGCAGTTTTGTTATTCCACTGACAAGCTGTAGCCATGACAAATTTCATACTAAATTGCCAACAATGGAGGTTATACATAATCACGGTCCTTGAACAGAAATAAACGGTGGCTTAGATCAAGGAGCTGGTAGCAGAACAGATGAAAAGAAGGTGAGTCTCTACATTTTGCAAGGAGAGTCAAGGGGGGACTGGCAAGAGCTGGGTGTTGGTGTAAAAAGTAGGAATGACTTCATCATTCCTGGTCACAGTACCCACAGGTCATAGGTACTGTTTACTGAAAAAGGAAGGCCTCAGGAAAGGTTGCCGTGAGAGAAAAACATTGTTTAGGTGTTGGATGTGTTAATCTAAGTTGCTTAAAGACAAACAGGCAGAGGTGCTAAGAAGTGAGTAGAGCGTTTGCAAATTCAGGGGAAATGTCTTGGCCATACAAAGGTGTGAGTGCTGAGAGCTTAGGGTCCGGGGTTGGGTGAGCATTAGGAAATAAGCATGGTGGGAAGGGAACAGGTACTCAGAATGTTCAGGGATGGAGAAGGAGAAAAGAAGACTAGTAAGAGGTCAGGCAACAGCGAGGAAGGGGAGTCACTGTGGTCTCATGATAGCCATGGAAGAAACAGTAAGAGGCAGAAGCAGTAGCCAAGCAGAAGCGTCACTGCCCCTGCTACCCAAAAATAACTGGACATAGAAGACATCCATTGCATTGTCAATGGGGAGACCAAGGTAACCCAAAGTGAGAATGAAGGTCTTGTTGAATTTAAATGAGTTCAGAGGGGAATTGTAAGTACAAGCATGAGAAGCAGAGGAAGCAGACAAGAGGGCTCAACTGTCTCTTCCCAGGCATGAGACTCCCCGGAGGATCTTGAGGAGCAGTCAGCCCACAATAGCAGAAGGGAAAACTCTGGTTCAGGGGCAGATGCAGATCTGGCCATGTGGGAGGGAAAGATGGCGCGTGCCCTTCTGATTGAAGTAGAAATGCTCCTCCAATATCAGCTCAAGTGGACTGAAGGAGATACTGGGGTTCAAGAATGAGATCCTCTCCACAGGAATTTAGGAATGAGTGGAAAAGTACAATGGTAGAGAAACTTCAGAGCGAGTCCAAAGACTGACTTGAGGTGGTAGTTGTGTTGATGACCACAGTCAGCATGGCTATAAGAGTTGTTTCTAAAATGTTCAGATGTCCGAGTGCACATGGACGTGGTCAGTAGGATAAAGGCACAGTTGGAGATCTGCAAGACCAAGGGGAAGCAACAGAGGGGGCCAAAAAAGGAGGAGGCCGACACTAGGAAGTGATAAAGACAACGGTGAAGCCTGAGACCGACTGCACAGCAGCTTGGAAGGCGGCGAGCATTCTTTCCCTGGGCTAATGACTGCTTCTCTCTTAGAAATTGGGAGAAAGAATGGAAAAGGTAGGATAAGATCTCAAGTAAAAGCTCATCTTTTTCCTCTGGGAAATATTTTATTTGTACAATTAGATTTAATTTGATAGGATGGAAGAAGTAAACACAAGATTAAAGATGAGGGTAACAACAAACAGTAATAGCACCATTGTTTGGCTGCGGATGCAGTGAGGCTAAAGAACCTAAGGAACTGAGTACAGGAGGGAGTTTACTGGACAGAAAGGAGGTGGTGGCCAGATGCAAGGACACTTGAAACAGAGGCAGAGGAGCTGTGAATTATGACAAAGATGCAAAACTGTGAAAGCAGGGTGGCATGAGGCAAAGTCACTGGGAATAGGGAGCAAAGGAACCCAGGGCACAGGAACAGACACATGCAAGGACACAAGAATCACTAGAGCTGCATGGGAAGTGTGTGAAGTAGGAAGTACTGGACAAAGAGGCAGCGATGGAATTAAAATCTTCATGGAACGAAAGGACTGACTGGCACCCTGTAGACAGCTGTAATCTTGGGGAGCAGGTAGGATTCTGTAACAACACATGGTTGGTGAATACTTGTAATCCCCACGCTCAGGAGGCAGAGGCAGAAAGATGGAGAACTTGAGGTCAGCCTGGACCACATAACAAGACTCTGAAAGAAAGAACTAGAGGGAAGAAAGGGCGTGGGAGGGGAAAGAAAGCAGAAAGAAGAAGAAAAGGTTAGAGGACTTTTCTCATGTTAAAATACAAGTTCTAGACCAGTGGCTCTGAACTTGTGGGTCGCAACTCCCTTGGGATCACATATCAGCCATCCTGCATATCTGATATTTACATTATGATTTATAATAGTGGCAAAATTATCGATATGAAGTAGCAATGAAGATAATGCTATGGTTGAGGTTTGCAGCATTAGGAAGGTTGAGAAACACTGCTCTAGACGGTGCAATATTTAGGTTTGGAGAGTTTGAGAGGGGTCAGAAGCACCCTGAGGCCATAAAAGAGAGAATTATGTGGGCAGAGTGTGGAATCACAGTGGTATTAAACACTGAGGTCTCCAAGCAGATGACAGTGCCGAGTGCTGAGGGGACACGGATGGATGACATCACTGACTCTGTCACTTCCATTTTCTCACAATTAACCAACTCTAATCAGATTTCTAGTACCACCACCCTTCTGAAATTGGTCCTTTTAAGATTATGTTCCAAAACCAATGGCTCTTCCTCCATCCTCATCTTCTTGGACCACAGGATACCTCCGTCCTCACCTTCTCGGACTTCCGCACACCCCAATCCTCATCTTTTTGGACCTCCACACACCTCCGTTCTCACCTTCTTGGACCCCCAGCACATCCTGTAAAAACAACACTGCCTTCCTTCTGAAAGTACTTTGTTCTCACTGCTTCACCTCTTCCTCCTCAGTCAGCTCTCCTCACCCCCTTTGCGGGCTGCTCCTCCAGGGCTTTGTTCCTAAAGACTGGCATCCCCAGTCACAGGGCCACTTATGTGGCTTCCCTGTTTCACCTCCTAGTGCACCTGCTTAGCTGGAAGCAGTTCCCACTTCGACACAAGGTCGGTGTTTGGAACTAGATCCTGATATTCTCCCCATTAGCAAGGGTGACCTTGGTGAAATACATCCAAGTCTTTACATAGTGCTAGTTCATAGTGGAGCTAATTTTACACTGAGTATTGTAGGAATTCTCACATTAGGACACAAGATAGGCCTTGGGTGACATGAACAATGTTTTTGCTCCATAAACTTCCTTGAGTTTTTTCAGAGTCATTTTATAAAGGTATGACAGAGACACAGAATAAAATACTTCTCTTATGTAGGAGTCCTTGATTGAGATAGGGTCCCACTATGTAGGAGTCTTGATTGAGACAGGGTCCCGCTATGTAGGGGTCCTTGATTAAGATAGAGTTCCGCTATATAGGGTCCTTGATTGAGACAGGGTCCTTCTATGTAGGGGTCCTTGATTGAAATAGGGTCCCGCTATGTAGCCCTGGATGATCTTTTTGTACAGCCAGGCTCACCTAGAACTTGAAACACCTTCTGCTTCAGCTTCCATGATATAGCATAATCTTCGTGAATATGAACATGTACCAACTGTCTTAGCTACCTGCTTCTTCCTCTTTAGTTTCCAAACTGAGTTTCCAAGACTTACTAAGGTCACCTTGAGCCCTCAGTCCCTCAGCCCTCACACTGGTTGGCTGGCTAAGACGTAGCCCATTGAGATAAGAAACACTATGGGAATGAAAAGCACCATGCCTTCTGGGTAAAAACCAGGAATTCTAGAGCCAGCATGGCAGGGTGCAAATCCCTTATCAATACTGAACTGCAATAACAATATAGTTATTATCAAGAGGCCTGAGAAAGTCATGTCCCTGGGATATTAGCTAAATATGGATATAATTGTACCTCAGAGTCTCAGTGAGGAGTGCCATGTGTTTCCTGTACCTAAAGACTTACAGGTTTTAAAGACTAACAGAACTTGAAAGATGAATAATGCCATTCATTACACTGTGGCCACACTCAGCTCCTACATCTCGGGAGCTCATCACATATCAGGGCTAATGAATGGATGAACAAACTAATAAATAATCATATCCACATGAAATAGAGAGGGTATCCAGGCTACCCATGCATACACCCAAACTCACAGCTACACCAGCCATCTAACCTATGAAATTCAAGCAAGTAAATTTCAACATGGATGCTGCCCTTGAAAACAAACATTTCTGGTCGCTTGACATTTAAAACTTCTACCATCACAGGCAGGAAGAAAGACGTAAAATCACAGGACATGCGAACGTGCACAATAAACTGATTTAAAGAGCAACACTAAGTCCTTACATGGGGCTATAAAATTGAGATGGTTGAAAATTATATGGAATACTGCCTTCCTTTAAGTCATGACTCCTAGAAATAGTAAAACACAAACAAGCTAAATTCTCAAGCAGTCTGCAAGTCAGCCTACGTCAGAGCAGAAACCCTCTGTCTACACAGAGAGAAGACAAGGGGAAGCCATAGGTGGCCACACAGCTTGGGAATTCTCTTCCCTGACCTCTGAGGAGAGACTTGCCCCAAATACGATTGTCTGAAGTTGGAGGCAGAAAGGGCAGGCCCTTCAATTCCTGAAGGGAGCATGGCCCAGGCGGTTCAAGATGCCAGCTGTCCTCCATGACTTATAGAGTTAGACCCAATTTCTTCTTCCTAGGAACTTAGACAAGTTTCTTGGGCAGAAGAAGGCCAAGTTTGATTGACCGTTATTTGACAGACCCAATGACATTCAGAGTAGCCTACAAGATCACTGGCTGGCTCACCACAGGGACCTCACTGGGAGGGACCTACTTCTAGGTTAATGGATGCAGAAATGAATGCCTCGGCCCAGTCGGCCGGTCTTCCCCAACCACTGGTCCACCCTGCCCCCAGGGCCCACCCACTTGCCATACTCACTCCCACTCCTTTCGTCGGGCCTGCGGGGTGCTCTGCATCTTGTGTGCCTCGTGGGCCTTGATGATGTCCCGCTGCTCGATGAGGCCCCCACGCCTCCGCTTCATGACCTCCGGGCTCACAGGGAGGAAGGTGCTGGAGCCTGCATCCAGCATGGAGCTGCCCTCCCAGCCCGGGCCCTCGCCCTCCTGCACCGGGAAGAAGTTGTCGAAGCCGGCCATCACAGAGCGTGGGGAGGCGGGCAGCATGCCCACCTCGTCGGAGGCATCGGCCTCGAGCAGGGCACACTGCTGTGGCCGCCATGCCTCCTCCTCGGGCAGGGCCAGGACGTGGCGACGCCGGCCAGCAGCCCCAGGCTCAGGGCTCCCTCCCGTAGCCGGGCACAGGGCAGGCTCGGGCAGCCTTCGACCTGGGCTCAGTCCACGCATCTCGGGCACCATCACAGAACATTGCTCTGCCAGGGAAAGGGTGGGCAGAGACAAAGGATGGGGAGGAGGAGGGGGGAAGGATCATGGGCACAGGGAAATAGAGAAGAGAGAGATTAATGACACTACCCTCCAAGGCTAGGGCCTGCTTCCCAGGCCTAGCCAATAAACTGGCACATAAGCAGAACTTGGTAAAAGATGCTAAGATCAGTAGTATCGACTGTAGACTAGTCTGGGTACCAGGCTCACTGGGTAGCAGAATTTAAGCAAAACAGGCTTCATTCTTACCATGAGACTCAAATCTAGTGCAGAAGACAGATGTTCCATGATTACAATGCAGTCATCCCACCCACCCCCACTCACCACTGGACTACCTCCCTATAAACTCACTGTAAGGAGGAAGTACTGGGAGCCAAATAACACTTGAAACCTAAGTTACTGCACACCACTGTCTAGCAACACAGTACAGAGTACAGAGCAACGTTTCCCCCGATTGTGGGGCTGGGATATGTGGCTCACTGCCACGGCCCAGAACTGTGAGAAGAATCTCAGGTAGACAGCAAAGTGGTTGGACTCCAAGAATCTTCCTCATCCCTATTCCCAGCTCTTCTGCAGTCCTGGCCACCTGCTGCTGCATGCCTCCCAGGCCAGCCACAAAGTGGGCATGTCCTGTGTCTAGTGGGCATGTCCTCATTTGATGCATGCATCCACCTCAAGACCCAGGGAACAGGTATGTATCCAGATGCTCCAATGACTCCCCCAAAGCCGAATTCTCGTTTTCCACACCAGGAAGAATAGTGCCAGATTCACTTCAGATAGAGTGCTTATCATATGCCAAGCCCAGTGCCGGGTACCATGCATCCCAACATGAGTTTGGTATAGTCCCCATCATACCCATGAGGACACAGGAGGAACACGGGTGTTGTCATATAGTCTGGTGTAGGCCTGGTGTCTGTTGGTGCTCCAAGGAGAACTACCTTATGTATCTGGGCCGTCAAGAGTGCTGTGTAGAGAACAGGACCCTGACACTAGCTATGGATGGACAGGCTAACCCCAGGGAAAGGAGCTGAGGGCAGGAGATGGGGACAGGAAAGTTCACAGGTAAATGATGACATTATGCACACACAGGAGGAGTCAAGGAACCCAAGGGATGTGGGAAATATATCTTTCCTAAGTCTGAGGTCGTGATAGTCCTTCGGGCCTGAGAGGACTATCTACCAACTTTCCACCTCAATATATTGCTGTCTACCTTTCAGCCAAGAGCCCAATTCCTGAACTTTCACCATCTTTCCCCAAGTGTATGTCCAGCCATATCCTAGCAACCACAAGTGTTGTATATACGTACCCCTTTGATGCTAAGAACTGACATTCTCTGTGTGCTCAGAGAAACCTAGACATCCAGACCATTCAGCTAGTGTGGAATGAGGCACCATTACACACTGGGACCCTGGGGAAGCATCCTTTCAGAATGCTACACACACCTGCCCTCGAGCTGTCTTTTGCTTTCCCTAACAGGAACTGAAAATCAGACTATAAACCAGAAAAGTAAAGAATGTGAACGGTTATTAATTTTAATGTTCAACTGTATTATTTTAGAGATGAGAATGATAAGGTCCTAGAGGTAGAGAGACCCACCAGGGTCATACCCACCCAGGATCCCACTGCCCATATGCCAGAGCTGGGAACAGACTCAGTTTCAACACTGAGCTCCCATTTTGGTTTTTACCATATTGACCATAATGCTTGTGATCCATGAAGCAGAATCCAAAATGCCACGCCCATCACCTCATCACTACATAACATAGCAGTCACAGGAAAAGCCCAGTTGACAGGTGGACCTTGATGCATATAAGAAAAAACCTGATGTGAGAAAAAACATAGAGCCGCACTTCCCAAAAGAACAGGCTCCGAGGCTGCTCCTTTGCTTGCCTCCCTTTCTTCCCTATCATCTGGACTCATCTTTCCAGACACGATACCCAAGCCTTCCAGGAGCTGAGTTGAGCACTGGTCAGCACTACACATCTGGTCACCAGGGTTGAGTGAAGCCAGTGGGGTGAGGGGAAGGGTCTAGGCTGAGCCTAATGAAGAGGGGAAATGAAGGAGAAAATGCATTTCAAATCCTGCCACCAGTTGGGTGGGTCCCTAAAAAGAGTGACTCATGTTCCTCACGTTGTCGTTCTGTCTCAACTCCATTTGATGGGTTTTAAATTTATCCTTCATTCCTACAATGTTTAAATGTCTCTCCCCCACCGTGCACATGCCTGCGCCCCTCCCCTGACAGCTCCCACTCCCTCGCCAGGCTTTAGCACCTCCAGCAACTCCAAGTATTCTTGGACTCTGGTCTGCAGTCTCCTCCCCCTCTTTGAGCCCTTTGTAGCCAAGGCTCCCAGGCCACTAGCTCTCCCAGGGCAACCAGAGGCCAGGAGCTGGCTCTGCGTGTCTGTCTCCCAACCTGCCCCCATCCTTCCTGGATTTCCCCTTCCTAGACACTTTGCCACTCTGAATCACATCTTTGCCAGAATTACAACAGTAATAATATGCACGATAGAGCTCTGGCTTCAACAAAATCAATTTACAAATATCAAAACAAGAAATTATCTCATCTTTCCCTTAAGAATTCCTGTTAAGCAACCCTTCTATTATTGATATAAATGTGCCTCAAGGGAATCTGTCATCCCCACCGCTGCCAAGGTGGCCAGTGCCCTGCTCTTGCTATTGTCACGCTCAGAGAATATCTTCCCTATCTAACAATTCATAAGAGACAATCTGCATCTTCTAAGGAAGGGCATCTGACTCTAACCTATTCTTAGCCCTCCCCACCCCCACTCCCAAATGCTGTCTTTCCTTGAGTTTCTTGAAGTGAAGAATTCTAGCTTGTTTATCTGTTTATATCCCCACCTGGTACTGAGTTCAACACAGAATAACCGCTCAGATGGCCATTGCAGCTGTTTCCCCAGTATTCTTGTTGTCGCTGGCCCACAAGAACACAGTAGGAAGCACCTTTTGGCCTTTGTTGGTCGAGTGGGGCTGTGTAATACAGTGAATTGTGAATAGAAGTCATGTCAGTTTTAATGAGAAATTACCCTCACAGTCTCAGGTATTTGAATACTTGGTCCCAAATTGATGGCTCTCTTTGGGAGGTTTAGAGGTGTGACTTTGTTAGAAGTACGTCACTGGAGGCAGGCTTTGAGAGTTTAAAAGATATCTGTCATTTCAAAGCTGCCCTCTCTGTTTTGTGTTTGCGGTTCAAGACAGAAACCCTTACCCGGCAGTGGTGGCACACACTTTTTAATCCCAACACTCAGGAGGCACAGGCAGGCAGATCCCCAAGGCCATCCTAGTCTACAGAGCAAGTTCCAGGACAGCCAGAACTATATGAAAAAACCCATCTTGAAAAGCAAACAAACAAAAAAAGATGTAAACTCTTTTTTCTTTTAAAAAAATAGATTTTTTTTCAGATAATATATTCTGATCATAGTTTCTCCTCCTCCCTCTACTCCTCCAGATTCCCTCCCATATCACCTCCTATACAGAGTCACAAACAGGCATCTAAGGAATAATAATACAATAGATAAAATGAAGACACACAAACTGGAATAGGACCAAACAACCAAACGAGAAAGAGAGCCAAAGGAAAAAGAACAAGAAATACACACACACACACACACACACACATTTGCACACACAGGAATCCCATAAAAACATAAAACCTGAAGCTATAATACATATACAAAGGACCTGTAAGGTAAGGTAAGGGAGGGAGAGAGGGAGGGAGGGAGGAAGGAAGGAAGGAAGGAAGGAAGGAAGGAAGGAAGGAAGGAAGGAAGGAAGGAAGGAAGGAGCCCCCCTTTAACATTATAAGACAAAGACCTCCAGCAACACTGTTGAGTTTGTTTTCTGCCAGCCATCTACTATTTGACACGGGGCCGACCCAAGAGTACTTTGTTTTCCTACTGAGACTCCTCTTGCCTTCCGCTCCAGCTGCTATCAACTCTGCCGTGATGGATTCGCATCCTCTGGAACCGCGAGTCCAAACAAACTCTTTATTTTACACCTTGCCATGGCCGTGGTGTTCTATCACAGCAACAGAACAGAGACTGACATGAAAGTGACCTGTATCACTTCACAAGAGGCAGTTAAACGTCAGTGCGGACTTTCTAAAGCAGGCATTGGCAAAGCATTTGAGGCTTTGCAGGTCTTGCAATCTCTGGTGCAACTACTCAAACTCTGCTGTTAGAGCACAAAAAGCAACCTAGCAACATGTAAAGAAATAAATGGTCAAGACCGTGTTCTAATAAAGCTTTATTTGGGGGCTAAAGAGATGGTTCGATTGGTACAGTGTCTGTGGGACCAGAAAGAAAATCTGACTTTGGATCCCCAGCACCTTGATACAAACCCAAGCACAGTATACGTACCTATAATCATAATACTGGAGAAGCAGAGATGGGAGAAGGCATGGGGCTTGCTGGCCAGCCAGTGTAGACAAACTGGTAATCTCTGAATTCAGTGAGTGACCCTGTCTCAAAACACAGGGCGGAGGGAGTGGAGGAATGGCTCAGCAATTAAGAATGCTTGCTTCTCTTGTAGAGAGCCAGAGTTCAGTTTCCAGAACCTGAATCCAGAAGCTCACAACTACCCATAATTCCAGTTCCAAAAGCTCTGATGCCTTTTTATGGCCCCTTTCTCTATGGGAAAACACACATGTGGCAAACTTACATATGGCTAAAAATAAAAAAATAAAATAAAACAAAAGGGCACAAACCACACACACAGTATGCATAAAGTTTTTTATGTATTGACAGTTCCACTGTATCTTTTGGGCTCCATCATTGTCATTCAATCCGAGCCCATAAGTGGGATAAATGGAGACCCAGGACAGAATCCACCATGGGCAGAGCATGTGAGAAGCTAATTTGCCATATGTTGTCTTAACCCCAGCACACTAATAGAAAGAGGATAGACTGCTCCTCCGAGATACTGGCCTGAGCAGGAGTTAATGGCAGCTCTGAGGCCCTCTTCTGCTCATTTGAGTCTCTTTTCTTCTTATTCTTTCCTGCTCGATTTGGCTAGCTGGCAATATCTATCTATCTATCTATCTATCTATCTATCTATCTATCTATCTATCTATCTATCTATCTATCTATCTATCGCTGTGAGGAAACGTGTTTAGTGCAACCCAGAAGCTCTGGAAAGTCTCTTCTGCTAATAAAGGCGTGTTGTGGTAGTAGGATAGGGAGTATTCTCCTCCCTTCCCCATTACCTACTAAGCATCCTGTACCACAAAGATATTATGTCAATGACTACAGCCTTGTTTGGCTTGATATCCATCCAGAAGAAAAGTCAAAATCTTCATCTATAAAACGATAATAGTGTATCCTTTGTACCATTTCCCTTTCGTATCTACTCTAGAGGCTTAATTAGTCCTGATGCATCTGTGATGGCCCTAGAAATAATAACAGCAGTAACATATTCCCTTGACTTATTGGTGCCTCTCAGGCAGGTGGGCCCACCATGTTGAAGACGTTCATCCATCTCCCCTTAGGCTCATGGCTATCCCAGTCCCATCCACTGACACTCACTTTCTGACTCCTCCAGAGTGTGTTTGTCCTTCAACTACTTTGTGAGAAGTGGATTTGCTAGGAAGTCGAGAAATTATGTTCTTCTGAAAATTGTCTTCGTACCCTAAAAGTCTTGAGTTCTGTAATGAGGAAGACATCTCCACTGTAGACTGAGCCAAGTACCACTCCTGGAAGACAGTGGGAAGAAATCAGACTTGCTCACTACAGGATAAGCAGTGAGCTCAAAGGCATCCGCAAGATGGCTCTAAACTATCCTGACTGTACCCTCTGTCTCTTCTGGACAGGAAGAGGACAAAGGGGTCTCAGTTCTCAACTATTAGGAATTAGGACTCACAGGTGTGCTCCTCGGCCTGCCTGAGTCTCTGTGGAGGAGTAGGAGGAGTCCACGCTATGACACCGTAAGACAACCAGCTCAGAGTCATTCTAAAATGTCACTCCTGAGAGGACAGCTGACACAGCTGATTGCTTCCTGCTCTGCAGGGAGGGAGGGAGGGAAGGAGGGAGGGAGGGAGGGAGGGAGGGAGGAGAGAATGAATGACTCAGCCACCTGACCAGAGAAGAGACTTTTCTAACATATAAACAATATTTCATCTTAGGATTTTTCTTATCTGAGCGAGTTTGCTGCCTGACCACAAAAGAAGTACAATGTTAGCATTATTTTTGCTTGCCATACCTAAGACCATGGTTTTCAGCCATCTGTGTCACTGGCTTAAAGTGCAGGCACCTCAGACCTTATCCAGGAAGGCTCATGCAGTGTCTCTTGGATGGACTCAGGAAACTGCATTTTCTTTTCTTTTTTTTTCTTTTTAAAGTGTGTGTGTGTGTGTGTGTGTGTGTGTGTGTGTTATGAGTGTGTGTGTGTGTGTGTGTGTGTGTTATGAGTGTGTGTGTCTGGGGGAACAGATGCCATAGCACATGTGGACATCAGAGGGCAAGCTTGCTTGTCCATGTCTTCCCCCTTGCTCGAGATGGGTCTCTTTGTTGTTCACTGCTGCGTACGCCAGCCTAGCCAGCCCACAAGCTTCTGGTTATTTTTTTGTCTCCACCTCCCATCTCACGATAAGAGGGATAGACTGCATGCTATAAAGCCAGTTTATGTACATTCTGGGGATCCAAATTCAAGCCCTCATGGTCACGCAGCGAGTATTTATCCTCTAAGTCACCCCCCATCCTGTGTTTCCAATAGTCTTTCCTTTCCACCAGAAACCATGGCTCAACACACTACACTACAGCACCATGCCGTCCTGAGAGGCTGAGCTATGTTGGTAAGTCATGTTCGCCGGAATGAACTGGGGCATTAAAAGTCCAAAAGAGACACCATGCCGCTAAACCATTCCCAATTCATCCTGTGAGATGAACCTAACAAAACACACCCAGGGGCCTTCTTGACCCACCCCCAACTTCCTGCAAAGCTCCATCTTTCCCTGGGCTAGAATCAGTTATTTTTTTCCCAATACACATTCCCCTCCATATGTCCATGTTGTTATGGTGACTGTTCAAGGATGGGCTAATGTCCAACAGCAATTTGACAGGCTGGTGCATTTTGAATATAAACCAACATCCAAGGCAAACACTCTGCTTCAAATCTGGAGTGTTCACTAAGTCTGCCTGAGGCTCCATGGAGGAGTGGAAGGAGGCCGCAGGCTGTGGCCCAAGGCTCGAGGCTCTGGTCTGAGCTGCAGTAGTGACACTGGTCAGTCAAGCAACCTTTGGCCACTCTCTTCTCCAAGTCCATTTCTCACCTGCTTCAAGAAGCCAGCGAGAGAACCCGCACTACAGCAGGGACCCTGCCTCCAAAAGCGAAAGGTTTCCTGAAGGATGACATTGGAGGTTGTCCTCCGGCCTCCACACACAGATGACTGTCGAAACTCCACACGGGAATATATATAAATGTCCAGTAAACACTAGGTATCTCTTTAGTATGCTAAACGACTTATGCAGAAGACAAGAGGAAAGGCTGGCTTCTCTGTAATAGCTAATGGTGCAAGCTAGTTGGCCTTGGAGGATGGGAAGAGACAAGTCTCTGACCGTCATAGTCATTCAGGGACCCCGTTCTTGTCATCCAGTGCCTCTGTCATCATCTAGACCAGAGCTGAGCCCGGTTTTCTTTTTAAAAATGGACAGTAAATTTTATCGGTCATGAGACCCTGGTTGCCACCACTCACTAGCCTCTCAGTGTGGACGACACAATTGCATGGGCTGTATTTCTATAAATCTTGAGGTTTTTTTTTTTTTTT
>NW_004949095.1:3740243-3785241 GCF_000317375.1 Microtus ochrogaster
CTCTCTCTCTCTCTCTCTCTCTCTCTCTCTCTCTCTCTCTCTCTCTCGTGTGTGTGTGTGTGTGTGTGTGTGTGTGTGTGTGTGTGTGTGTGTGACAGAAAGAAACAAAAAGCACTTGAAAATGCTGGGGGAGTTCCATGCAAGGGTGCAGCTGTGTCAATTCTCTTACACCCCACAAGTCAGCACTGGGTACCTGACTGCTCAACCGCAAAAGAACAGAAGTGTGGCCTACCTGCATGCCAAGGAAAGAGGGGAGATATGAATAAGCATTTGCAAGCTCAATGTCATTCTCTTGATACTTTTTTAAAAACTGAGATCTTGCTATGTAGCCAGGGCTGAACTATATCTTAAAGTGATTCTTCTGCCTCATTTGGGACCCAAGTGCCAGGGTTACAGACCCAGGTCACTATGGCTGGCTTATTACTGTCTTCATCATGACATGGTTATGAAAGCAAATACAAATACAATTCTTCCCAAACAGAAGAAACCCTAGGCTAAATCTCCCTCATCTAAAATGCTTGGAGCAGAAATAGCTCAGAGGCTTTCGAGTTGGACATGAAGTATTTGCGTGTACACACTGAGGAATCTTGGGGATAGGAGCCAAAAGTTTGACTAAGCACAAAATTCATTTGTTTTGTGAATATCTGTATCCATAAGCTCGAGGCAAATTTCTATAATACTTTTAAATAACTATGTGCATAAAACAATGTTTCATGCTATATAATCTCTCACTTGTGACATCATGACAGTGCTTAAATTTTTTGGATTTTTCTACTATTTTGGTTTTCAGATTTGTAGATTACAGATTTCCAAGCTGAAATTAATTGCTGAAAATGGACACATCATAATATGTTATTTATTGATAAATATCCTTTCAAAAGTATGAGGGAAAAAAAAGGAAACTAAATGCTGTGATAACCAACCAATACTCTAGAAGATCCTATGATTTGAAAAACAAGACCTTGGAGATTTAAAACATTGTTAGGTCCTGATCAGTTATGCAGAAGGTGGCTCTCCTCGTTGACATCCCCCTGTAGGTCCTCTGATGGTTGACGACCCCTCCCACTAGCCTTAAGTAAAGACCACGCTTGCTTTATCCGTCACCATGTAACCAGCATCCAGCACTTATAGACCCATGGTAAATGTGAAAAGAAAGCATGAGGAGAAAGAAGGGGGTGAGAGAACAGAACCACCGGAGGCAGAGGGTCCAGCCGTCCACATGCAAATCCACTGCTGCCTCAGGCTAGCACAAGGGAACCCAACATCTGCCAACCCTTCTCAGCAGCTTCTCCACTTCCTGTCCCGGGAGCACTAGGACTCCATGCAGACCTTAATAATGTCCCTCCTACTACACAGACAGAGGTCATGTGGGAATGGCTTCTCAGGGGAGCTTTTCCATAAGGAGTGGGTCACTTCTGCAGTAAAGCTATGCCACGCTGTTTGTGCAGGCCGCTCCAATCTCCCTAACAGGATCATATCACAGACATGGACTTCCAACCACATAAGCAGGGGTGGTCACTCACATCGAGGTCCTAAATGCCCCCAAAGGCCGTGTTACAAAGGTTTGGCCTCCAGCCCATTCCAGGTGTCAGAATCCTAAAGAGATAAGGCCTATTTGGAGAAAGAGAATACTGGAAACACCTTCACCTCCCCTCCACAGGAAGTGAGTAGCTTCCTCCACAAATGTGTTCCCTCCATGATATGTTGCCTCTTTACCAGCCTAGAAGCAGCAGGACCAACCATCAATGGCTAAAATCTTCAAAACATGAGCCAAGCATCCATGGCTGAAGCACCCAAAACTGTCAACCAAGCATCCATAGCCTGAAGCCTCCAGAATTGTTGAGTCAAGCATCCATGGACCAAAGCCTCCGAAACTGTGAGCCAAGTATCCACGGACTGAAACTTTCAAAACTATGAGCCAAGACAAATCTTTCCTCTTTTGAAGTTAACTAACTAGGGTATTTTTCTGATAGCAATGCAATGCTGACTAATACAGTCAACATAACTTGAATTTGGAGAGATTGTATGTATCACTACTGAAAAAAGAAAAAACAAGTCTCAATCATGGGCAATTGAGATCTCCTGTGTCTTGCATATTAGCCAGCTGTGAACTTGAGATGGCAGCCATCCCTTCCAGATGTTGAGCTCTATTCCACCTGTCAGCCCAGTAGGATGCTCCAGCTCAGTACCAGATGTGTGGCCAGTCTCCCAACCCAGCCTGGAGCTAGCCACATTCTCAGCTGAGACCAGCACACAAAAGTTACAAATAGGCTGTCAAATAATGAACTAGGGCACACTTGGGAGCTGGTGGAAATGGAGGGAACACACCCACCTCCAGACATATATCTGGTCTCAAAGTGCTCTGGAGTCTTTTATTCACCACACCCTACCTCTCACTGCTCGCTTCCATTCTGGTTCTTTTTCCTGGTCATCTGCTGTGTCACAAAATGCCACATCACCACTAATCACAATATCATAATCAACCTGCTTTGCAAACCAAAGAATTCATTGAGAAGAAATTCCACATTTCAAGGGATAATATGACCTTTGCTTTGCTTTTTGCTTTTTGGTTTGTTAGGGGGTTGCTTTTGGTTTTTGGTTTTGGTTAGGTTAATGTGCACCGTATGACATTACTGGCTCCAATATACAACGTAGCCCATCCCCTGAAGCTATGCCATATGATGCAAAAAAAATTATAGTCAGACCAGATCAACAGTTACTTCTAAATAAGATATGTCTGGGTTCTTTCAAATGTTGAGAGGCTGCAGTGGAAACAGATCCTGGTTACACTCCAAGACCCTTCCATCCCCACAACTGTGAATATCTGTACAATTCGGGGCGGGACTCCATCTCTGTAGTGGGATCTAATCAGACTAAGCCAGGTGAGGTCATGCTACTGCTTTGTTAGAGGGTAATTAGAAAAGAACATGTGACCTATTCAAAGGTCAATGAAATATGCCATAATACTTACAATAAGTCACCTCCCTGCCCTGGACAGAGGCCTGCACAGAATGGCTTCTGCCAGCCCACCGCCTGAAAATGAAGCTAGCATGTGGAGGAGATGAGGACTAAAGTCTAAGTGACAGGGTGCGATAAGGGAGCCACCCCGCTGTAGACCAGCCTGAAGCCCAAAGCCGATTTGAGCGAGGCTTTCCATTACGTTCACCCCAAAGCATATTAGCTGAAGAAGCTCCCACATTCAGCACCTCAGATCTAAGCCTTTAAATGCTCCATGGCCTATGGAACCATTTAATTCCTTTGGTCACACCAGGAAGCAAATCCTCTAACTCTAATCTGCGTTTCTTGGCTGTGGTTAATTGCTAGGCATAAACATTGGGGTTTCATTCTTACATTAAATAGTTGAAGTTCGAGTTCTAGCTCTAACAATCCTTGGGATAATAGGCAACTAACTCATCTGAAATTGGATCAAGCTGGATTGGGCAAATGAGAAGTTTTAGTGGGAAAAGCGAGCACTGCAATTGGGTTCTATATAAAAGGATTTTCTGTCAAGCAGAGACACCATCAATACCATTACTAAAAAGTATTTAAAATTTATTAATTTTTGCCTTATGCTTCTTACTACATTTTCACGAGTCTTGCACAGTAGATCTTTTACATTTTTATTTAATTACTGAAAAAACAATCCTGAGAGACAGCTATTATTATTAACTCAGCTTTACAAATGAACAAACTGAGACTCTAAAGGGGGAAAGCAATTTCCCCGAATCCAAGCACTCAAAGCCGTCAATCCAGATCTGGCTGACCCTGAATGCCTTGCTGTCAGCTGTGGCACCATGCTATGTGTGCTGCTAGTGAGAACATGCTTTCTGTTTTAGAACACTTACACAGGACCAGAAAGTCTTCTTCATCATCACGCCTGATGAAACAGGTGTTTTCATCATAGATACTTAATAAACAGGACAACAGGGCATTGTAACTTAGCCACTGTCACACTGCTCATAATACTATATGCAGATTTCAAGATCCTATTCCTCACTTGGTGTTCCTTGGAAAACTGACTTTTGAAAGAGGATGGGAATTCAAAATGGCCCTATATCTTGGCTAAAAAGCCAGTATAATACATGTGTGTAGCATATTTGTATGTGCTGTTCCTTGGTTCTACCTAACCCCCTGCAAACCTGGCTTTCCATGTCTATGCAGGCACACACAGGACTGTGATGGCTAGGGGCACTTTCTGTCAAAGCTCGGTATAATGTTGGCTATGCAGGAGAGTTCCAGGCTTCCCCAGGCAACACTGTGTAGGATGATCACAAAAGAAGTTCTGGAAATACCCACTCAGGAGTGGGTAAAGGGGGAGCAGGTTGTCCCTTGTCATCCTGTCAACAGGTGACAGCTCTGTTCTGGGATGAAACCAGGAGTGAATGGACAGAATGGGTCTGGGTCCCCTCTCATCTCCTTTCCTGGCCCCTAGGCTCCACCATCTACCTTCATCTCCAGCTGCCAGGGTCTTCACACCACGCTCTAATATTGCTAAACTCCTCACCTTCTTTGCCATGGTCTTATATAAAAGTATCCCATAATTATGAAACTATTTATATCAAATTCTCAAATTAAGACAACTGTGATGTGGGAGTCTCCTCTGTGTGTTGCTTTTCTTGATTAACGAATAAAGAAACTGTCTTGGCCTGTTGATAGGGCAGAACTTAGGTAGGCAGGGAAGACAGAACTGAATGCTGGGAGGAAGAGGGGCAGAGTCAGAGAGCCGCCATGAGCTGATGTAGGAGTAAGACATGCCGAATCTTTGCCAGTAAGCCACTGCCACATGGCCATACACAGATTAATAGAAATGTGTTAAATTAAGATGTAAGACTTAGCCAATAAGAAGTTAGAGCTAATGGGCCAAGCAGTGATTTAATAAATATAATTTCTGTGTGGTTATTTTGAGGATAAGCTAACTGGGCGGCCCTCCTTTCTCCTACACAACTGACCTGTAGGGAAAACTGCTTTCTGATTTGCAAATTTAAATATAAGAAATGCCCTGATCAATTATAAAAATAATGTATATTGATTTCTGTAAAAGAATTTCCTTGGCTAGAAATATATAACCAAGCCAGATGTGGTGGAGACTTTCTACAATTCCAGCCCTTGAGAGGTAGAGGAGGAATTCAAGGCACCCTTGACTATATATTGAGTTTGAAATTAGTCTGGGCTATGCAAGAATCAGTCTCAAAAATAAACAAATAAATAAAACAAAGGCAGGAAACAAGGGACACACGAAGGGACAAAGGAAGCACAGAACCAGATGAAGGCCATCCTTCCTTCCACCTACATCTTCAACCTAAACTTCAATCCCTAAGACCAGGCTCCTCATTAGATGTGATATGATAATTTCTTAAGTAAATTGACACCCTCAAAGGTATCAGTGTTACAGGGCCTCTAAGAGGTGAGACATGAAGGGGCCTCTGCTAGCCAGTGTAAGAAAGACCTGTAATAAAGCCAAAGAATACCGCATCCTCTAGCCACATTTTACCTTGCTTTTTCCTGTGGAGAAACCACTGGGGTGTCTGTAATCTATAGAACTATAGATGACATGGATGCTCTATGACAAAAAGCCCTCCCTTGTGATATGAATCACAAACTACCTCCTTTTGAGTCAAGCACCATGCAGGCTTTACAAGCCTCGCTAGCTAATCTTCTCAATCTTCCATCAGCTTTTTGTATGCGAAGGAAAGCATTCACTCATTCATCCAGGCATTTACTGGCTTGATACGTTTATAATGAATATTGTGCTAGCACCAGGACCAAGAACAAAACCGTTAACTGAGTCTAATGTGACAATGTGATTAGTGCTTACATGAGAAAAAGGAATAGGGTGTGCACAGGACCTCGGGGAGTCGAGGCCAATGCCTGGAGAATACAGCCGAGAATACAGCCGAGAGCTCCCTGCTATGTCCAAGTCAGCAAGGCCGAGCCGGTGGGAGCTGGAGTGGGTTGGAATTTAAATGATGTATCTAGGATAGGCTTCATAGAGAAAATGGTATTGGTGGGTAATTGCAGGAGGTGAAGAAGTAATTTAGGTACCCAGGAAGACAAAGGCTATCTATGCATGCAGCGCTTCCCTGGAGTGAGAGGACAAGCCCAGAGCCATCCCGAGCAGGGAAAACACCAGTGTGGCAAGAATAGACAGATCAGAAGACAACATCGGAGCTGCCACATACAGGAAGAGCGCGGAAGGTCTATGCCTGCTGCTCTGAGGGAGGCTGCCAGAGAGTTTTTTATCAGTTGTAAAGCTGTTCTGCTTGGCTGCTGCTGAAGACAGTGTGTAAGAGAAGCGGGGAAGGGGCAGAAAAGCTGTCTTCATTTTCTTTTCGGCAGCAATGATAAAATGCCCTGTCAAAAGCAACTTAGAGAGAAAGGATTTCCTGGGTCTGTAGCCCATGACAGCAGAGAAGTCACAGAAGCAGGAGTCTGAAGGAGCTGGTCACATCACATCCAATCAGTCAGAACAAAACAATGAATGCATGCGAGTGTTCAGCTGGCTGTCTCCTTTTTATCCAGCCCCAGGAGTCTAGGAGATGCTGCCCACTGTAGGTCTGTCTTTATACACCAATTAACATAATTAAGATAATAAGTACCTCACAGTTAATATCAGAGTCCCTTCTCCCAGATGATTCTAAATTGTGTCAAGTTGACACGGAAAACTAATCACAGCTGATAACTTTCAGTTACGCAACAGAGTGTCTGCTTGTTCTCTAGAGCCATAGGCAGAGGCAGCCTAGGTAGGGGGCCTGATTCATTGGAGCTTGGCATGCCCCAGGGGAGCTTGGCATGCCCCAGGGGAGCAATGGAGGTCCATTGGGGTCAGGGATGCCAGCGAGATCACTGTAGCAGTCACTCCTCACTCCTGGGTCCCCGAAGATGCTCTGTGTTCAGCATAAACCTCCTCCCCAAGAAGGAGTGTGGCAATCTTTCCAGCCGTTCTGAATAGACTTGGAGACCCAAGCAAGGGATTTGGATTGATGCGCCAGAAAACCAGAGACCTGAAATGCCAGGCAGATACTGCTGATGCCATAGAGGAAAGACCCCAGTGCTCATAGATGGTGAGAGGCAGGGGCGTCACCTGCATAGCGGCCACAGCCAGTCTGCAGACTTCCCCAGAGGCTCAGCAGGCCAGATGCCCCAACCCAACACCTGGCTGTAAGAGATCCAGACAAGAAGGAATAGGAGATATAATGGTAACCAGTGTGTGCCCTGTTAAGGGAGTGCTAGATTGAGACTTAACTAGATCTCTGGATACAACTAAGGAAAAAAAAAAAACATGAATTTGAAAAGATAAGCTGTTTTCCATTAAAGTAGCTGGGGACTCAGAAATTGAATAAGGTTCTAGGAATAATGGAAGCTAGATTTTTATAACCCTCCCTGCGACTGTGTGAATTCAAATCTTCACAAGAACGCACCCTGGAAAGTAGTTCTGAGACGTGGCCTGGAGCTAAAGCAAATTAAATCTCGCGTTCTTTATGAATCATCTGTATTACACACACTCCGGAACTGCGAGGGCTGGAAGTCACAAATGAAAGTTTTTAAATGTCCCCAAACCACATTTCATAGGACCTCTCTTCCAGTTCGGCACTGTAAACATGAGTCACCAAAGCCTGGCTAACCTTGACTTTATGCTAAGCCATGGTCCCTATGAAATCATGATTCAATGTAATTGTGATTTTTGTAGTAAAGTCCTGACCCATGAAAACCATCTATAGCATAGTACCACCTAGGAAACATCCCATGGACCACATCTTAGGAAAGATCAGCAGAATGTTTGTCAACCATCTGAGGTGTTGCTATGGTTTCAGTGTGTCTCCCCTAGTTTCCTGTGGTAGAATCTTAATTCCTCAAATCTGTGTTTAGGTCAGAGGTGGATCCTGGTGATTGGATTAGTACCCTTCTGTGGGAGTCAGTGAGCTATCTTAGAGCTAGATCCCTGTGGTAAGACAGGGATTGTTGCTAAGTGAGGCAGTTCCTTGTGTTTTGTTTCTTTCTCATGCACCTGTTTGCCCTTCTGCTTTCTACCATGCGGTGACACAGCATGAATTCATCACCAGAAACCAAGTAGATGTCATGATCTTAGGCTTCCCAAGCCTTCCATATCATTAGCCTACTTAAATCTCTCATGGATAAGTCACCCCATCTCAGGTATTCTGTTCTAGCACAAGACAACAGATTAAGACAGGAGCTCAGGCTGAATGCGAAGGGACATCAACGATCTCCCCAGCTGTCGGACCAGTGCTTGCCTGCATCAGTTCTGCCCCATTTCCCACACAGCCATTCAACCTGTGTTTGAACATCTCTGTTGACAGGAATCCACTGCCTGCAAGGTGTAGTCCAGGTTTAGCTAACCCTCCTACAATGCTGGATGCTGGCTCTGATTCTCAACTGAAATGGACATGCGTCAACACAGCAATCAATGAACTGTGTGGGAAAGCAATGCGTTCACCTCTGACCCCCACTGAGAAACTAAGAAAGAGAATGTGATCGGCCGCAGAAACAATGAAGAAAAGCCGCAAAATCCATACATCTCCTGTCAGAATAGCTCCCTCCAGAAATAACTCCGTGTTTTCCGATTGACTCATGGGACCTTGAGGGGCTTACGGGTTCTCCTTCTACTTTTTTTTCATTTAAAAAATAACTTTGTGCTTTCTCCACAGTGAAAAGCTAATTGTAACTTTCCTGCAAGCCATTACTGACTGACTCGGGTTATTTTGGGAAGAATAACTCCCACAACTTTAAGGAAGGGCAGAAAGGTCACGATACTGAGAGGAATCCTCAAAAACTTGGAGGATAGACAGGAGGGAGTTCTGTCTGCAGCTGCTTCAGGCAACCTCTGACCCTTCGCTAGAACTGAGAGGGTGTTTAAGGATGGGCTAATGAAGCCAGAGAGGGGCTCAGTCTGCTTGAAGTGAGAGCCTAGGAAGTTCCTGCTGGGTTAGATCCAGGCACGTGCATAGACGTATTTCCTGAGCATAAGACAGAACAGAAAGTTGCCACAGTGAAAGGTGCCACAGGCTGGACAAGACAGAGTAGTGTTGAAGTTCTACGGAAGCCAGGTCTCCCTCAGCAAGGACCAAAGCACAGCATCCCACACACAGCCTTTGCAGCTGCTCGGAGACCTTGCCTGCAGAGTTTATTCCAGGTGGTAACCAGATCCGCTGGTCCCTCTTTCTGCTTCTTTCACCCTGGCCCTGCATTGACCAGCCTGACATCTTTAGATAATTTAGCCAGGCAGGCGGTGGTGGTGGCGCACGCCTTTAATTCCAGCACTTGGAAGGCAGAGGCAGGTGGATCTCTGTGAGTTCAAGGCCAGCCTGGTCTACAAAGCAAGTTCCAGGATAGCCAGGGCTGTTACACAGAGAAATCTTGTCTTGAAAAGCAAAAAAAAAAAAAAGATAATTTAACCAGACCATACATTTTTTTCATCTTTAATAAGGGACAGTCATCCTTTTTCCTCAATAATTTAAGTTCTTTTTACTTATTTATAAAAATGTTTTACTTCCAATAATTTGTTATGAAGATTAAATTAGATGAAATATGAGAAACCACTTCTTAAGATCAAAGAAGAAATAGCTATAAATATAATTTAATTCTTTTTTGTGCTTCTTCTAAGTTTCCAGGGATCAGTGTGGAAGCCAAAAAAAAAAAAAAAAAAAAAACCTTGGCGCTTGAACTCATTAACTCTCTGTATGGGAAGGGAAAGTAAACCATTGCCCCATCTCAACCTCCAAAGTATCGGCCAGTGTTGTTGTACAACAGGGCTGTTAGGAATATACCTGCTGTGGGATTCTATCAGCCTGTAGAGCCCCAATCCCAGAAGCCTGAAGTTAAAGCAACAATGAATTACTAAGGCCCAGAGTGAAGGCAGGAGAATAAGCCAGCTTTCCTGAGGTAGACACCAGCTTCAAAAGGTGGCATTAGTCCATTAATGTCAAGCTGGCTAACTGACTTGCTCCTGTTTCAAGAGCATCTCTCTATAGGGAAGGAGAAAAAGGTTCTCATTGGCGTGGTTGCTAGGAGATCATCCACCATCTCCAGGGTTATTCTCTGTTCCCAATCAATAGGACAAGGAGAATATGTAGAACAGTGGAGAAAACAATGACCTGTGTCGGAATGTGCAATATGGAGGTCCCAGGGCAGGGGATCCCAGTAGAAAGCAGAAGGATGAGTGGAGGAGCGGAAGGCAGAGATGGAGCTAGCTCTAGCTCAGCTCAAAGAATAACCAGTGAAGCCTATTTGAAGGTGCTTGAGATGGAGCTCAGTTGGTAGCATGCTGCTCTAGCATGCATGACACCCTGGAGTGCTTCTGCTCTGCATAAAGCTAGGTGTGGCGATAGTGTGCCTGCAATTCCAGCACTCTGGAGATAGAGAAGGAATGCTGAGGAGTTCTGGCCAAGTCGCAATGCCTTCCACATTGCCAAGATCAATACTCGATTCTTTTCGTCATGTATGGGAAAGCTCCAAGGTGACCCTCAGCTCCTAATGGTCATCCCTTTAGGCAGCCTCCCCCCATCCTTCACAGATATACTTACTATACCATACCATACCATGCTTGGTCTGTGTAACCAAGAGCTTTATGAGATGACGGCACATTTAAATCCAGCTTCTAGAATACTGTTCCCTCTGTCTTGAGGGTCTTCTCATTTATTCTCATCCATTTTCCTTCCCTCTTCCTCCCACCTCCCTTGCTCAGAGAGAAGTCAGACGCCATGTCACAAAAGGTTACATGACCATGAGGCCTGCTGAAAATTGCAAGAGCAAGCTTCCAATAGGATTCTCCAGCCCTGTGTGAGTCTCCAGAGACCCAGAGCCTCAGCTCCCTGCTTAGCTTTGGTCTTGCAAGAGACCTGGAGTCATCACTGCCCAGCTACTTCTTTCCTCTCAGAAGCCTTGTATGTTAAGTGTGTGTTCCTTTGAACCACCACGCTTTGAAGTAACTTGTTACACAATGCTAGATAACTAATACCCTTGGTATTTTCTATTATTTGACCTAGCTGGTCACTCCTTCACCCTTGAACATCATTTTCATTGGCTTCCGCAGTACCATGCTCAGTGTCCTGGCTACCTTTGCTGGCTCTTCTGCTTCTGCCTAACACCTTGCATTGGAGACCCTGAGACTTGGTTTTTGGTCCTTTCTCTTGTCAGTCTGTGCTCATTCCTGGTAATGTCATCTCATTTTGTGACTCTAACTACCATCTATATGTTGTCAACTCCAAAAGTCCTTATCTTGATCCAGCTCTTTCCCCCAAACCTCTGAGTCATATAGCCAACTGCTCGCATGATTTCTCTACTTGGATATCAAACACAAAACTCAGATTCAATATGTTCAAGCGAGAACTCCTAAGTCATCCCACCCAAATCTGTGTCGCATTCTCCTAAATCGGTGCTGAGCTGGTGGCAGCTCCTTCCTCCTGATTATTCAAGGTAAGATTCTCCTCCTCTCTCTTTCTCTTGGGCTTCACATCCAATCAGCAGGGAGTCTTATTCAGTCTACCTGCAAGAATGTAAAAGAGCCAGCCCCTCCTCAGTCTTGAAGATGGCACAAGGGGCAAGCAAAGATAATAATGTCATGTCACCTCTTAAAACATGGATACTCTTTAATACTTTGCATAAATCTATCTTGTCTAATCCGCAGGGCAACACTGTAGGTAAGCAAAGTACTATCAAGAACTCCATTTGCACAAATGTCTTAAACTGAGGCAAAGAAAGGTTTAGTAATTTTCCTATACCATGGCAGGTAAAGAGTAGTAAAGGCGGCAGGAGCCCAGGCAACCCTCTCCCGCAGACTTTGTTAAGTGACAAGCACACTTCAGATGAAAGCCCGGAAGCATGTAAACAACACCTGCAGCTATATAAGCTTTGGCATTCCACAGAGAAAATCCATTCATGCTCGCTGGCACTGTCCAGATCGGTAAACAGACCAACATCAGAAACCTCGACACAGATACACACATTTAAATGATCATTTCACAGACTTCATTTTTACCACCCTGAAAAGCCAGCTCCATACCTTCCACTAGTTAGCTGCCTACTATTTACGGCTAAACACAGCATCCAAAGTGCCAGCCTCACACCAGCTCCTCCTGCTGAGCCTTCTCAGCCTGGGGCCCCTCAGCCTCCATCACCTTCTTTCCTTTCCTTTTCTTTTCTTCAGTTTCTGCCTTCTTTTCCCAGGAGTTCACATTTGCTTCTGCTGCCCATGCTGTTGTCTTATTTCTAATGCACTCTTAGCACGTGCACAAACTTGCTTCTACCTGCCTGACACTTCCTTTTTCTTCTTGATTTCAGTCACTGACAGCTTCATCGCCAGGACTGCATAATATTCTAATTAATATTTAAGTATCTTAAATAAGCTCAACATTATTGTGTTCTTGAGCATAGTAATGACATCTCCAAGAAATATACAGACTGAAGGGCATCCTATCCAGAAGGGACCAAAAGTTCTGGAGAGAAGAACTGTCCATCTTGAATGACATGAGGCTCTAACCAAGTATTCAGCCAACTCTAATTAAACCTTTAGAAATTCTGAGAAGATGATACAGACCCTTGTAGGTTGGATGAAATGAATAGAGTTTCATGGGAAAGATAGTCTGGGCTGTTCTGGAAGAATGGATTGGTTGTAGGTGATGGAAGCTATGCAGGCAAAGGCATGAAGCTCAGACAGGTTAGTCATGTGTCAAAAAAAGCACTTCAGTTGAAGAAACATTGGGAAAGGGATTGGGTGAGATTGATATGGACATGATCTGAGTGTATTTCCCCAAGGAGTCAGATGCAGAAGTTTGGTCCCCAGTATGGCTATGTTGGGAGATGGTAGGGCCTTAAAGGGGCAGGCCTGCATGTAAGGTGATGATGTCATTGGGAGCACTGCCTAAGGAAGGAATTAGTGTAATTCTTGGAGGACCCTGGCTAGTTCTCTAAAGAGGACTATTATAAAATAGCAGGACTGGTGCTCCCCACTCTCTGGTGCTTCCTGGATTGTCATGTGATTGCTCCCCTTTGCCCATGCTCTCATTTGCATGCAACCTGCCATGATGTGCTGTGACTGAGTTAACATGAGCATGCCTAATCTTGACCATTCGGCCTCCAAATCGGTGGGCTAAACAGACCTCTTTTTGTTTATACATAAACCCAGCCTCTGGCATTTTATTACAGCAACAGAAAACAAAGCCAGTGTAGATCCTGAAAGCTTCTGATGCCAGACCAGAGAGACACTGGGAATATATTCTGGACACACGAAATGGCTTGTGCTTCAAACTTTCTGTGACAACCTGCCTAGAACACACTAAGAATAGTCTATGCTTATCTTTCCAGATTGAATGGGGGCTTAGAAAGGCTTTTCCCTATCCACTCAGTCCTTACCCAACAGAGAAGTCCTTCCCTGCAGTGAGGGTGTGGTATGGAGACAGAGAGTGAGGGAGAGGAATGGAGGAAGGGAGAGGAGTGGAGGGGGGAGGCTGATTTAGAAATGCTGACCTTGGGCTGGGGCACCTTTGAGAGACACATTCAACAGCCTTCTGCCCGGGCCAAGCCTAATCTGCATGAAGGGTTCAGCCAGTACCCGGGACTGTCCCATTATCCATAGATGACTGCACCCAGCTCTCTGAAAGATCTAAACCTTTAATATCTCCCAGATGCCCCTGACAGCTGACTCCCAGGAAGGTTTAGCCATTGGAGACAGTAGCATGAAGCTGGACTTAGCAGGGACCAAGAAGCCAGCCTACTTCTCACTTTTCCTCTCGGCTGTGGTAGGCATTTTACGGCCAAAAGCTCCTTTGTCATGGTGGCTTCCCTCCCACAAAGCCTCTCTGAAGTCCCTGGCACCACCACCAGGCAGGCTCTCCTGGTTTGAGCAGCTTCTGGGTTCTGGAGTCTGGCTTCCCCCAGTGTAGAGACGGTGCTGGCTGCGTATTCTGGACAGCTGCCTATGTCTTCTATCGACACCAGGCAATCAAACTGTTACATTTAAACAGGTCTTTGTGTGAAATACCTGAAAGCCTCACTGATCAGACCCTGACTAATACAGAAAGGGTTTGGAGAAGGAGAATGGCAAAAGCTTTGTGCTTTAAACGGTGTCTCTGGAGGCTAGAGAGGTGGCTCAGCAGTTAAGAGCACATGCTACTCCTGCAGGGAATCCCAGGTTCAGTCCCCAGAACCCACATAGCAGCTCACAACCGTCTGTAACTCCAGTTCCAGAGGAAATGATGTCCTCTTCTGGCCTCCACAGGCACTGCACAAATGTGGTCTACAGACATGCCTGCAAGTAAAACACCCATTCAAACATATAAAATAACTACTTATAATAGAACAATGGCTCTGGGTGACTATGAAATTACTGATAGGAGAAGAAATGCAAGGTTAAAGCACTTAGGAGGCTCTTTCAACAGTCCCAGTGACACTGGTTCAATGACTAGGAGGACAAAAGATAAAACTAAATTCTATCTTTGAGGTAGAAGTTGAGCAACTTGGTGGCCCATTAGATGGACGGCGGCGAAGAAAAGCATCGGTGACGACACCTCTCCATCTTTGATGTGAGTGTGAAAATAAGGGCAGAGGCAGTCTGGGAGTTGGTAGCATCTCAATCATCTCCTTCATGAAGCCTCCAGTGGCTCTTCCAGGGGGAAGCAATTCCTCCACCTTTTATAACCACACGACACTGGAAGTGTACTGTGATTATACTTGCATGCCCATTTGACTTGTTTCCCTTGCTGGAATGTTCTGTGCTGCAGCTCTCCAGCATCGCATTCATCTCTGTGACCTGCACAGCACCTACAGCTCTCAGATGCTGATCTGCAGGGCAAACACCCGGAGTCAGCCACGGAATGGAGCAGAACCATCTCCAGGCAACAGACATCAAGTTCCAGTCACCGACTGTTCAAAAGCACAGGACTCTCAGCAAACACATGGCGTCTTTGCTAACAACAGTCCTTGATGTCTGCCCCTGACTCACGGATCCAACACGCCCCTGCCATGGCAGCTGTCCCTGACCCCCACCCTGTCAATGTTTCCCTGCTCAGAAGGACACAGGGAGCAATAGACGTCTGTGCAGCAGAACCAACAGCCATCTCCAAACAGCATGGATGGTGCATCTTTTAGAAGTTTTCTCCTCCTCACTAAGCTCTTATTAGAGGCGAAAGAGGCACCTTCTCCTGTGGTGTCCTCTTATGAAGGCACTCTGCAGTGGTCATTCAACAACAGCGTGAACCTTGGCTCCATCACTGATCATGCCCCTGCTAAGAAACATGAAGGGAGGGTGTCCTTCCACCTATCTGACAGTTGCCAGAACATCCCTGACTGTCTCAGGACCAGCACAGTGAAAGCCGCAGACCCTAAGAGAAGGTCTTATGATGTCCTAGGAACACAGCAAAGATCTTCTCGCCCCTCCCCTCCCAAGTCACAGGCAGCTTCACCTACAGCCACCCTAGCGGCCGCAGCCTCTCTTGGTCAGTTTTGCTTCTTTCCACTGTCTCTGTGTTTAATTCACTGACAGCTGTGCCTTTGCTCTAAGCACCCCCCCTTCAATCCTGAGCACATCATTTGTTTCACTGTGTTCTCTCCCTCTGCTCCTTCTGCTCTCCAAGCCAACACTGGCATCAGCCCCAGCAACAAATATTTACTGGGTGCCCACTGTGGATGAAACACTCATGGAAATAAGAGTCTGGTCTTCCTGAAGCGGAATCTCCAAATGAAGGCTCAGGGCAGAAAGGAAGACATATGTGCCACACAGACACAGGCCACTGAGTATCACCTCCCTGGAAGGAACCCATGCATAAAAAAGTCCTTGTTTCTGCACCTGGGGTTTACTCCCCAGATCTTCAGAAAGCCAACCTTCTTTCCCTCCTTTCTACCACGGTTCATCCTCAACCCCTGTGGATGCCATGTTTGTGAATTCACCCACTCGCTAAGATATCTGTAACATCCAAATCAATACTCAGGGCTCATCCGCGTAGCCTCAAGGTAGCACAGAATCCCGAGTCACTCACTGCCCACACTCACCCCAGCTGAGGTGAGACAAGGTAGCTGACGTGTCTGCTTGTTTCAAACCTTAGGCTGTAAACAAGCTCTTCTCTACTTCATGTTTCAGTGTTATGCTGCTGTTGGGGATTATACTGTATAAGGTGGCCCTGAGTATAATATTGAGGTGCTTGCTGCCTAGATTTCTAAACACAAGAAGGCTGAGGTGTGCCTCCGAGAGGAAGCACATTGGTAAGCTTTGCTTGGGCATGATTTTGATGTGGGAGTGATTTCTTTCTAATCTGTTGCTTTCATTGGTTAATTAATAAAGAAACTGCCTAAGCGCATTTGATAGGCCAACCCTTAGGTAGGCGGAGAAAACAGAACAGAATGCTGGGAGAAAGAAGCTGAATCCGGGAGTCGCCATGATTCTCCCACTCCAGACAGATGCAGGTTAAGATCTTCCCTGGTAAGCCACCTTGCGGGCTACACAGATTATTAGAAATGGGTTAGATCAATATGTAAGAGCTAGCCAATAAGAGGCTGAAACTAATGGGCCAGGCAGTGTTCAAAAGAATACAGTTTCTGTGTAATTATTTCGGGTAAAGCTAGCCGGGTGGTAGGACGCAGCCCACCGCTCTTACTACATGATTTACAGTGCTGTTGGCTGTAAATTCAATACCGATGAATCAACATTATATATTAAATATGATGTGTAAGAGAAATGCATATACAACAAGGTTCTCTACTGATCTCTCTTGTTGGTAAAGCTGTGACAGGCTCACAGGGACCTAACCCTGTGTTTCTGCTTTCCTAGGAGCAATAGTACAACATGGGCTAATTCAGCATTTGCAGGTTGCAGGGGCCTTACAGTATACAACAACATGAATAATGAACACCAAAACAATGAACATTCATGGTAATCAGCACCCCGTATTAGAGTTACGTAGAAGCATCTAGAATACAGACAGGGCTAGTTTTCTCCCTGCTCTACTGAGACCATCCTGGATTGTGTCTTTTAGTTCTGAGTGTCCCACTCCGTGGAGACACTAAAGTCTGGCAGCTAAGAATACCAAAGGTCTAGGGTACTTATCCTCGGAGACCATCACAGGACTCTGTGTTTCCATCTTGGGAAAGGAAGCTGCAGACATCAACAAACCTGAGTGTTACATGGAAGAGAGATGCTCAGTCTGATTTATAAGGCCCCGAAGGGAAAGTCAGGACCCAGGAATAAAATAACAAAGGAAACATTTCTTCTCAGTTCAGGGAAATGAGTCCCAGTGGTGAAGGAGGTAAACAGGTATGAAAATGAGGTCCCTGTCATTTTAGGTGACAATGACCAGCAGGCTGAACTGAGGAAATGCGAACACTGAGTAAACATTTGAGAGTCTGGTGTTCAGCGAAAATAACCCCAACCCCTAGGGGGAATCAAGACTCCTTGGTCAATATCCTTGTTTTGTGCCAAAAAAAAAAAACAAAACAAAACAAAACAAAACACACACCTCAAGCCTGCAGTCTCCATGCACTCTGAGTACTGTGTCATGAGGTTCTTGCTGCTACATAAAGAACTGAACTGGGCGTGTCTGTCTTCTCCCTTGGGACGGAGCAGGAGTTCCGAGTCCTGGCTCTGTGATTGAACTGGATGCGGGGAAGAGGTAGATCACCCTTTCCCCCCAGTTCACACAGAGATGTTTCCATGAGAACATGTCTTTTCATGACTCAAGCTGAGCTGAAAACATTAGTAGGGGAATCAGTCCTTTTCCCAATCGTTTAAAAACTGTAAACCTCTGTGGGAAAGTGATTTGACTGTCAAGAGAAAAACCGGGATGAAAAGCAAAATTCCTGTCACCGTGAAGCACTCAGGGGAACAGTCCCAGTGCACTTTGTGATGATGGCAGGAGCCAAAAGATGACACTCACCCTTCCGCAGAGAATCCCCCCACCTCTCCTACTTCCTGCCTAACGCCAAAGCTTCCAGATAGAGACAGGCAAGGAATTCCAGAAGGGTTCCCAGAGACCGTGCTTCCCAACAGTTGCCCACCCCTGCGCCATCACTGAGGTTCCCTGCGTCCTTGCAAAAGGCCAGGGCACACAGATCTCATAGGTGGCCCATTGTGAGAGTTGGTATTTGCCACCTTGAATTTCAACATACGCCCCAAAAGAAAGACAGAAACTAACAAATTAAACCTAAAGTATTCTACAGACTGAGGTTCTGCAGTGTCCCGAGACAAAACCAAAAACCCAAGAGAGCAGTGCCCATTCTGAGGGTAACATTTATAGAAGAGAGGGGGAGCACACATAGACACTGTCATCAGCCAGACACTTAGATGAGAGATCCAGGTGCCACAGGCCACCAGAGCACACAAAACTAGCAAGTTGCAAATTCCCGTTTGGGGATGCGGTGTGGGAAAACTGATTTGATTCTGCAGGTCTGCACTGCCCACTAAGGTAGTTACTCACCATGTGCCGCTATTTATATTTAAATAAAATTAAATTTACCACTGAGTTCCTCTGCCACATCGCCACAATTCAATTGGGTAGTGGACCGTTCCTGTGGCCAGGAGCTACCATGTTAAACAGAGAATTTCCACCATTATACAAAGGTTAATTGTGTAAGTCTACAGACTGCTCACTTCGGCATCCTTCGAATGCTCCACAGTGAACTTCAAATTCACTCTCAAGCTGAAATTAGGGCTCAGTCCTTGCCTGGATGTCAGGACTTGTTTTGCACTGGTGAAATATAAAAGATTCACAGAACAAGCTTTTTCCAAGCCCTTGACACAAGCTGGACCGTCCAGCAGCTAGTTAAACCCTTTACTGTACTTGACAGATTAATGTCTTGCCTGTAGGGTCCAGTCAAAATGTCACTTCCTTGGGGCCCTGTTTATCCCCATAGATAAGATAGGTCTCCTGATTTTTCAGCGAAGCCTATGGCTTGGCCATCAGAGTGCTACTATTGATTGCTTACTGGTGGTACCCACAGTGATTGCCCACCACACTGTCCTGCTTGTGGTAGCCTTTTCCTAATGATTTATTGGATAGAGGATACCTACATCGATGGATGTGTGCATGTATGAATGCATGAACAGATGGATTGAGATGGGTGCATGGAGTAATGGATGCATTACACACGGATGTGCGAACAGAGCAATAACGTGTTGTTACAACTCCTTGCCTTGTTAGTCGACAAAAGTTAGCTTGTCAGTTAGAAGAAAGCAAGAACCTCATTTCCCAAATTCATCATGCTATCTGTCTCCTCTCTTTCGGTATCATGGGTGATAAACACTACTTGGGAACTATGGTAAAGAAAAAAGAAAGAAAGAAAGAAAGAAAGAAAGAAAGAAAGAAAGAAAGAAAGAAAGAAAGAAAGAAAGAAAGAAAGAAAGAGGGAAGAATCCAAAGACAGAAGGAAAGAGCAGAGAAAGAAGAGGGAAGGGAAGAAGGAAGAGGGGCTTGAGGGAGGATAACATCACATAAACTCAAAGGGAAGGAGAGGCAGGTGAGGGAATGAAGGAGCCGAGCCTCTGCTAGGAAACGGTGGTGTAAAAGAGTAGCTGGAGTGTTAATGGCACCAAGCTGTCAAGCTTCCGCTGTGCAGTGCTGGAACAATCACCTGCCGTCACCAACCCATGATACGCTGATAAAGCTCCCCTGAGCAGCTCATCTCTGTCACACTAGTCCCCAACTCAGTGAAATGAGAAATTCTCCGAAGTGCAAATTAAGCTTTTTATTACAATTAGCAGCCTCACATGAGCCTCAGCTGCCTTGACGGAATGTGATATTTCATCTGAAGCGTTCCGAATCATAACCCAATGGTGGGGGAGACTGTGATTCAGTTCACTGCCTGCCTTTCCAATGCTTTATTCAAAGGGATTTTTATTCTTTACTCTTGCTAGTTGTCCCCAAGGAACTCAAGGCAATTTACAAACTTTTAATTCTCATGACACCCTGGAAGCGAGCAAGGTAAGAGCTACATGACAGGACTCAGCACCTTTCTTTGCTAGACAGAAGAGATGCATCCTGTCCCCAGAGACTACTCTTCTGAGGCTCGAGGAGGGAGGGGTGTCATTAACAAGGATAGGACTAAAAGCAGGAAGGTGAGTGAGGAGTGTGGCAGTTGTGAAAGCAGGGATGAGCATGCATGTCCTTGGTAAAGAGGAAGAAGAGGGCTAAAGCTGGACACAGAGCAGAGCTTGAGGTCGGGGAGATGCAGCTCTGGGGGGATCTTAGGCCAGAAGCACTGGGAAGAAGGGTGTCTCTTCCAACACAGGAGGAGAATCATGAAGGGTACCAGAGAAGAGCGGATAATTGAAAGGAGCATTGAGCCAGTCCTGGCACTGCACTTCAGTAATGGCCAGCAGGGCAGGTCAAAGACCTGTCAAAAAGACCTTGTATCTTGTAACTGATAGAAAGACCCTGTATCAAAAAGCCAAAAATATGAAGGGAGGAGGATAGAAGGAAGTGATCGAGAGGAGGAGGGAGGAAGAAGAGAGCATTTATGATTAAAAAATAAAACCGTAAATCCACTTTTATAAATTTTTGTCTTGAGACATGGGCTTGCTATGTTGTTCTTGGCCTAGTGCTTACTCAAGCTGATTTTGAACTCAAAGCAGCCCTCTCGTCTCAACCTCCTCAGATTATCAGAAATCACAGTTTCATAGGTGAGGATGGCAATCACGGAGCAGTGTGGCCCGTCTCTGTCCCACCGCCCGAGACGCTTTCCCATCCCCTTCCACTCTGCAGCAAAGGAGCCCACTGCCGGCATTAGAGGACTCCACTATTACCAGTCTGGCTGAAGCAGAGCAGCCTGGCAATGGACCCGGAACTGACATGGATTGTGAAGGCTCCCTAGAAGCTTTGACGGAAGGCACAATTGAAAAGAGGCCCCTTAGCTATCTGCTAAGATCCTTGTGTGGAACAGAGAATAGGGTATACTATCAGCCCCCACCACTTCCAATTCTAGGATTTCAAGGCCCAGTTTTATCACTGCTGAGATTCCTGAACACCTCGGGTTTTCATCAAGTGCTGTCTTTTCTACTTTGAATTCTTCACTCCCTGTATCTGTTTCCTGTTCTAGCCCAAGTCACCACCATGCCCCACTCCAACTATTCACAGAGCCTCTTCGCCATTTGCCCTGCCTCTACTCCTGCTGTGCCCACACTACCTATCTTCCTGAAGCCAGAGTTTTTAAAACTATACATAACCTCTTATACCCTTCACTCAGCAGTGCCTACTGCCCCATCCAAGCCTTGCACCACCATGTCCTTCCTTCCCCTTACCAATTCTAGTCACCCTGGCCTCCAACCTATTTTTGACAATCAGAATCTCTCATCTCAAAACCATCTGCAATTGCTGTCCCTTGGCCTCAAACACTCTTCCAGGCTGGCTCAGCACATCAATATTCTGGGTGACCTCGAATTGCCCTCTCCCAAAAAGTCCCCTCTCGGTTACTACCATAGAAAGTTCTAGAAGTGACCACAAATTTCCACTCTTCCCTTTCTCCATTCTGTCCCTCCAAAGATAGCTGCCATGCTCCTGCTTCAGCTTTTGCATTTGTACCCACCTCTGCAGCTGTAGTCCCACAGCTGCTGGGGGGCCCCACCTGTGCATTTGCCTTAGGAAATCTCTCCATCTCTTGGAAGCCAATCCCTATTCCTTTCTTGCTGTTTTCTGCTGATCCTAGAAGCATCTTTCCTAGTTCCTAAACTTGAAGTCTTTAATCTGCAATCTTCCATTTAAAGACAATAATCTCTAAGCAAATTCTTCACATTCAGTTCATAAGTTACTTCTCTGTGGTGCACACAGTGTATAAAGGGTTTTAACCATCACCTAGCTAACCATTAAGCTGGTGGCTATTTAAATAGCTGTATTAAGGTAGAATCCAAGCACTTTCATATAGTTTTCTTCAGATTTCTTGGTTTGGTGTTTGTGAGCTTCTCTAATTGCAGATTTATAGTTTTCATCAAGTTTGGAAACATTGAGCCATTATTTCTTCAAATAGTTCTTTCTGGTCCCTTCTCTCTCTTCTCTCCTTTGTAGACTCCAATTACACATACATTGTGCTTCTTGAAGTTTCAAAACTTACAAATGCTTTGTTCACTTTACAATTCCTTTTTTCCTGCTTCATTTTTTTATATTCCCTATTGTTGCAACTAAGCTCCCTGAACCTTTTTTCTGCAAGCCTAGCCCACCATTCATCACATCGGGGCATCTTTTATCTCGCCCATTATAGTCTTCAAAGTGTGTGTTAGATTTGGCCCTTCTATGTCCTGTAAGTCCCCTAGTATATTGGGGTGTATATAACACAATTATGCTAGCATTTTTCATGTCTGTGTCTGCTAATCCTGATGCCTGTATTAGTTCTGACTGATGTATGGGTTTTATGTTACCACTTATTACATGTCTGACCTTTCTTCTTGGATGGTAAACATTTTGAATTTTACCTTGCTAAATGTTGAAAGCTTTCCCCCTCATAAATATCTGGAAGTGATTTGTTGCTGTTGTTGTTCACCTGCTGAGATACAATCCTTTAATATCTTACATTTAAAATTTGCTAGGGAGAATCAGAAGAATGTCTGCTGTGGAGGCAATTGTTCCCACTACTAAGATCCTTCTGTATGTTCAGCTAAATGCCTTTATCTTTCAAAGCTGCTGATCAGGCTGCAGCTAGCAGGCACTACTAAGGCTTATTGTGAGTGCTGGGCACTGTTCCTGCCCTCCTTTCAGGTGGCCATATGACCAACTTTAGGTGGTACCTTCAGCTATGTACTTCTCTCAACTGAATACTTATAAGGGGCTCTCAACAAAAGCCTTAGTTACTTTCCTATCACTATAAAAGGACACCGTGACTGAAGCAACTGTAGAAGAAAGTTTATTAGTGGCTTGCTACTGTTTCAGAGGGTGAGTGCATAACCATCAAGGCAAGGAGCAAATGCAGCAGGCAGGCAGGCAGGCAGGCATGGTGCTGGAGCAGTAACTCAGAGCTTACATCTGATCTACAGCCGTGAGACAGAGAGCTACCCAGACACAGCATGAGCTTTCAAAGCTCACCCTCAGTGACATACTTCCTCTAACAAGGCCACACCCCTAATCCTTCTCAAAGAGTTCTACCAGCTAGAAACCAAGCACAGATGAGTCTATAGAGGCAATTCTTATTCAAACCCCCACCACAAAGTTCTAGAGTCTCCCTCAGCAATTCTCTCTTTTCTATTGTTCTGTCTGGCAAACTCTAATTACTTTGGTCTTCCCAGACTCTTCAGTTTAAGGAATCTGCTTGAATATACCAGATTGTCCATTCCCAGTGATGTGGCCTAGAATATCTTTCAAGCTGGGCAACCCAGGGCCCATTTCATGTTCTTATCTTTCAAAGATCAATGTGTATTTTCGCAGATGACCAAGACCTTGCAGGTGGTTGTCTGTATCTGGGGTGGTTTTTTTATTGTTTCAATCAAAAAATTTCAATATGATCCTATTTACCAGAAGTCAAATAACTGTTGTTGTTGTTGTTGTTGTTATTATTATTATTATTATATACATACTTTAATGAGTACCCCAACAAGACGATCAGTCTAAGATCTAAAATGCTAGTGACCAAAAAGACTCATAGCAAATCTAGCTAAGTTCTATTAACCTTTCCTTTCCCTTTGTGTCTATTGTCATCACTATAGTTCAAACCTTGTCAGATAATCAATCAAAATGACTGCCTCTTAAGTGATGAAAACAAAAACATTCACTTTAATATATGTTGCCAGCAGTCCCGTGTACACTGGGTTTCCATGAATTAAGGACCATGTGCTGTGTCACTGCAGTATACGTAGTGCTGGGAGAAGGCTGTCTCACAATCCTGTACAAAGACTGTGTGTAAATCCAGGCTCTACAATTGGATGGCTTTATGATCTTAAAAAAAAAATCACCTAACCTCTTGTACATTTATTTTCTTGGCTCTAGCAAAGACATAGTAATAGTAGCAATCTCAGAGGATTATTGGAAAGGTTGGATGAGCTAATACACATGGAAAGTGTGGGACGGTGTATGGTTCACATTAAACAGTGTGTGTTAGATAATATAATGGACTTGAATTGATCTGCTCTCTTAGCTTTCAATTTCTCTTTACTTTCAAATTATCCCTTGGGGCATACCTCTTTTAGAAAACACTTTCTAAAGTCAAACTCTTACCTTATTATTTATCTCCTGTAAAACACCTTTGATAGCTCTAAATTGTTCCCTTCCACTGTAAATCTAGCACTTCTACCTAAATTCCTCCCCTCTTTCCTCCAATATGAATTGTCTGCTCTCGTAATACAGGCTCATTTATAAAATCCCAAATATGACCTCTTCTGCTCTTTCTTCACACACCATCCCACTCTCAAGTCTGTTCTTCACCTCACCCTCCACACATTTAAAGCCCTCTTCATCCTTAAAAGTCCAGCTGAAACGGCACCCCTTCATAAAGACTACCCTGAACACGCTAAGAGTATCAGTCTCTAAGTCCTCTCTGTGCTGTCTCCTGACATCAGCTGTCACTTCCATTTTTGGTACTTGCTATCCCAAACCTATGTACCTTGAAGGCACTTGGTAAATACCTATGCAACTAACAAATAAGGGAACTTGACTCATAGGACTAATGAGGACATATAAGGCGAAGGAAGATATGGTAAGCTCTTTCTTTGGGGTAGTTCTCCTAGAAACTAAGCTCTATTTGCCATGCAAATAGCAGGAAAAACTGAGCTCCAAATAGCTGATTAGCCCTGGCAGTCTCAAGGGTACAGGAGCACCAAAGGCTAAGAAACCCGGTTGTCAGTTGCCAGGCTCCTGAACCTGTCTAATTAACTCAAGCTTGCTGAATCAACTGTGCCCAAAAGACACAGAACAGTCCACCAAATATAGATACAGCCACTATCCTGCCCTGGGAATAGAAGCAAGGAGACAGCCAAGGCTTGGGATGTAAAGAAAGAGTGACAGGATGTCAACCAGCTGAAACCAGTTCCCTGCCCTGCCAACCCCACAGCAAGTTAGAGAGAAACCAGATACTAAGAACTACCCCTACTTTCTTCTGCCCTGAGGTGGAAAATGGAGGCAAAAGGAAGGAATGACACCATGCCTCCTCTCACCATGAGGTCTTCAGTGACTGCCTTCAAGGGGCTGAGAGGAAAAGAGAACAGGGACATAAAAACCTGTCCCTGCAGCATCTCCACTGCTATGCTGACTCAGGAAACATCTAGCAAGGCAAGGTCATGTAGAAATGCAAAGTGTCTCCACCAACCCTCCTCCCCTCATCTCTGCCCCTGAGAGGTAAATAGCTCACCCTCTGGGTGAGAAGCCTAGCCAGGTTTCATTTTTTAAGCAAACAACAACAAAAGATAATATCTATGTTGATGGGGATGAGCTTTATCTCAAAATACCCACAAACACTCCACTATCCCACGATTCCTTCCAGCCACTATGGGTCCTCATCATGCAGTCTTCCAACAGTTCAGGTCCTTTCCTGGCTCTGTTCGTTCAGCAAACATTTCTGGAATACCTTACAGCACCAAACTCCTACATCAGAAACCCAGCAGAAGATGCACACACGGTTGCTGCCCAAAAACAGATGATGATCTATAGGGAGATGTCAACATTAAATAATTTATATTTACATGTAATAAACAACATAACTACAATGATTAATTATATATTATGCTATAAATAATTTAATGACTCAAGTGATATATACAGATAAATGGGCAATTATACAACAAAGTAAATTCTAAGTAAGCGAAGCAGATGTTAAAGGTTGCAGCAAATGTACTTGGCTTTATCTTAGGGTCAAGAAAGAGGCCTCAAAGGCAACTAGAAAGAGTGGAGGTTATCGGCCACTGTGACTGGAGGGAGAGGGGTGCTGTTGCTCTGTGTCACCGGATGGGTGATCAGAGTGTACTGCTTAGCTTCCTGTGCCTCGATTTTCCCATAACTGAGACTCCTACTAATCCCTACCTCCAGAGCTATTGTGTGGATTCAGATGAATGAACTCCACACACATCCCATGCACAAAGGGCTTAGATTAGCTCCTGGGAAAGTAAGCGGTCGTTGTTACTACAGTTGTCCCAGGCCCTCCAGAAACGAGTTCAAGCCTCTCCTCATGGTAAACCCCACCAGAATTCACGTCTGGTAAACACTCCCAGAGCATTCCACAAAAACACCATTCACATCTCTGCCAAAGCACCTGGCAAATGTCCCTGGTGTTTATTTTACTGATTTGCATATGTGTGCTTCCTTCACTATCATAGAAGCATCTAGAAAACCTTGACCTTGTCTGGTATTCTTTGTATTCACTGTCACCCATAGCCACGGGCACAAAGTAAGAGCCGAGAAAACCATCTGGGGTACTAGTGAAAGCATACCTTTTTAACAGGCTATCAGAAGTCAAATACTGAAATATTCTTGCACTACAAACTTGACCCACTTGAGTATGATTCTTAATAAAATGTCTCTGTACAAACTGATTTCACGAAAGAGAGCATCTTCGACAAATTGTGCTGGCAAAACTGGATGTCAACCTGTAGAAGAATGAAAATAGATCCATATCTATCACCATGCACAAAACTCAAGTCCAAATGGATTAAAGACCTCAATCTCAGTCCGAACACACTGAACCTGATAGAAGAGAAAGTGGGAAGTACTCTACAACACATGGGCACAGGAGACCACTTCCTACGTATAACCCCAGCAGCACAGACATTAAGGGCCTCATTGAATAAATGGGACCTCCTGAGACTGAGAAGCTTCTGTAAAGCAAAGGACACTGTCACCAAGACAAAAAGGCAACCCACTGACTGGGAGAAGATCTTCACCAACCCCGCAACTGACAAAGGTCTGATCTCCAAAATATATAAAGAACTCAAGAAACTAGACCGTAAAAGGCTAATCAACCCAATTATAAAATGGGGCACTGAGCTGAACAGAGAATTCTCAACAGAAGAAGTTCAAATGGCCAAAAGACACTTAAGGTCATGCTCAACTTCCTTAGCGATCAGGGAAATGCAAATCAAGACAACTTTAAGATACCATCTTACACCTGTCAGAATGGCTAAAATAAAAAGCACTAATGATAGCCTTTGCTGGAGAGGTTGTGGAGAAAGGGGTACACTCATCCATTGCTGGTGGGAATGCAAACTTGTGCAACCACTCTGGAAAGCAGTGTGGCAGTTTCTCAGGAAATTCGGGATCAACCTACCCCTGGACCCAGCAATACCACTCTTGGGAATATACCCAAGAGAAGCCCTATCATACAACAAAAGTATATGCTCAACTATGTTCATAGCAACATTGTTTGTAATAGCCAGACCTGGAAACAACCTAGATGCCCTTCAATGGAAGAAAGGATGAAGAAAGTATGGAATATATACATATTCGAGTATTACTCAGCAGTAAAAAACAAGGACTTCTTGAATTTTGCATACAAATGGATGGAAATAGAAAACTTATCCTGAGTGAGGTAAGCCAGACCCAAAAAGAGGAACATGGGATGTACTCACTCATATTTGGTTTCTATCCATAAACAAAGGACATTGAGCCTATAGTTAGTGATCCTAGAGAAGCTAAATAAGGAGAACCCAAAGAAAAACATATAGGCATCCTCCTGAATGTTAACCTTCATCAGGCGATGAAAGGAGACGGAGACCCACGTTGGAGCACCGGACAGAAATCTCAAGGTCCAAATCAGGAGCAGAAGGAGAGAGAGCACAAGCAAGGAACTCAGGACCACAAGGGGTGAACCCACACTCGGAGACAATGAGGATGTTCTATTGGGAACTAGCCAAGGCCAGATGGCCTGGGTCTGAAAAAGCCTGGGATGAGGCCGGACTCACTGAACATAGCGGACAATGAGGACTACTGAGAATTCAAGAACAATGGCAATGGGTCTCTGATCCTATTGCACATAATGCAGCTTGGATGCTCACCTTACTAGAAATGAATGGAGGTGGGGGTTCCTTGGACTTCCCACAGGGCAGGGAACCCTGATTGCTCTTCGGGCTGAGGAAGGAGGGGGACTTGACTGGAGGAGGGGGAGGGAAATGGGAGGCAATGGCGGGGAAGAGACAGAGATCTTTAATAAATAAATAAATTAATTTAAAAAAACTGATTTCACGGTTTGTACACTGTCTTAGCAAGTGATGAAATACCATGACTAAGGTAACTCTTAAAAAGAAAGTATTTAATTGGGAGCTTGTTTACAGTTCCAGAGGGTTCGTTCATTATCATCGTAGTAGGAAGCATGGTGGCAGGCAGGCTGGAGAAGTAGCTGAGAGCTACATCCTGATCAACAGGCAGGAAAACAGACCAATAGACAGAGAGAGAGACTGGGCCTGGCAAGGGCCACATCTAATCCTTCTAATCTTTTTAAACAGTTCCACTCCCTGATGACTAAACATTCAAATATATGAGCCTATGGGGGAGGGTCGTTCTTATTTAAACCACCACATATATCCAGTTTGCACTGCCAAATCTGTAAGAACATTCACCAACACCGTGGGCTCCATGCGGGTAGGCATGAGCCTTAGCTATTGTGTTAACCTACAATAGTCTATTTGGCCTGTCATGGCAAAGTACCATAGGCTGGAAATTTAGAGAGAACAGTTCATTTCTTACAGTTCTGGAGACTGGGATTCATGGAGTGTCTATAGAGGACCCATTTCTACTATAGAACCAGTCCACTGTATAGCGCCTCACTCTGTCCTCACATGGTGGAAGGGGCAGACAGCTTACCAGGGCTTCTTTAGAAGATCCCACTCCCATTCATGAGTGCTCTGCCATCATAACCTGATTCCTTCTTCCCACATCCTTATACCACCAGACTAGAGTTTAAGTATCAACACATAGAAATTTGGGGAAGACAGAAACACTCATTCTGCTACATGAAGTAACGTGTCCCTGGCTTGCAGTTTCGCCGGGACGCTATTATCTATGCCACCGCTCAGCGTGTGGTAGGCACGCCAACTGTAGCATCTGCAAACCTTCTCCAGAGCAAGTGTTTTGCTTTCACCTTCTGAAAAGGTGACACCTGTGACTAACTGTGCTTCTCTTTTTATTCTGGCTGCTAGGGGCCGCCTTGAAGGCCAGGGCATAACTGCAAAGCCATTTATGGAGCGCCATGTCCCAGCTTTGTTTAATCTCAGCTGCGCTGTATTCTTTTCCCTTCGCGCCAGGCATCCTCGTGGGTCTTTTAAAAGCATTAGTTGATATATGGAGACATACAAAACTATATACATGGCTCTGGTATGTAAAAAAATTAATATGCCCTTTTGTAAAGCCCAATTCCAGATTTATAATTGAGTCTTATATCTCTGAGTTGTATGAAGGAGATAAATTTGCTATTCAAAGTTATTTAAGACTCTCAAAACCATTTCTTTTAGGTCATCTGTCTTTTAGAGGCAAAATATTGAATTAGCTCAAGGCTATTTCTTCTCTCTTCCCCTACTAACTAAATGATATTTGCACTTAAGGAGGGGCTTCAGTGCCTTAATGGCATTACAAAAACTGTTCTTGGGTTTCCAGGGGTCTCCAGGTCAGTGTAGCTGGCCTGGCCTAGGCCTGCAGTTTGGTCCCTGCCTCAGCTTGGCACAAGCTGCTAAGGAAATGTCCCCAGATGTGAGGGTCTCACAACATCCACTCAACAAATTCCTGGGAAACTCTGAATTCATGATGCTGTCCTTTGGGGGTCTCAAGCTCGGAGAGCCCTAGTTCCTAAGGAGAGGCTTACCCTCCCTCCCAAGGGAACTCTGACTGACGGCCAGAGCAAGGGTTTTGACATCACAGGCATCCGTTTACTCTGGCCCAGTCAGTCTAAGAAACAGAGACTGAAGAAGAATGCCATTAAGAAGACTTGGGAACAAGCCAGCTAATTTTTCCAGCTTGCAACCCCCACTGCACTTTGTGCAAGGCTTGAATTCATGGAAATTTCCAGGCTAGAAATACCTCGGAGTCAACATCTTCGAAATGTAGACATGCAACTCTCCACTGGTGTTCTTGCAGGGCTGCATAAGTAAGTAAAGAATGCCCCGACCTGAGCTCGTGAAGAAACTAAGAGTCCCACGCTCACCCACAGCTACCTCTCTGCATCAGTCCTGTGTGAGAATCAAGCCATCGTCTCAGTCACTCACGGTTGCCATGAATGCCAAGGTGAATATGAAGCACATACTGTGTGCCTGGCGCTTTGCATGGGCTGTCTTTACTCCTGTAAGAAGCCACAAGGAGAGTGTCATTTGATGTACTCTAAGGCTGCAGAAATGGCTCTAAAAGCCATGGATCTGCGTGCATGGATGCATTCGTGCATGTGTGTACCTGTCCACACACATGCTCATTGTGTTGCACACATATGCGTGTTTTTTGAAACAGGGGTCTCTCAGCGTGCCTGCGGCTTACTGATTCATCTCGCACATCTGGCCTGAAGCTCCAGGGATCCTCCTGTCTCTTCCAGCCGCACTGGGAACACAGCTACAAGCCACATACCAGCTTCTTACCTGGATGCTGGGGCTCCTAGCTTCGATCCTCAGGCCTGAGCACTTTGCCAGCTGAGGCATCTCCTCAACTTGTGAAAGCCCAGATTCTTCCACATAGCTGCCCCCAACATATTTCATTTCTCTCTTTTTAATAAATTCAGTGTAAATAAAGACCAGAAATAAATCTTTGGGCGGAGGGGGGGCAATGAATAAAAATGTTTCTGAGGTGTTTTTTTATATACAATTTTGTCAGAATTAGTTTCACAGCCTCTTCCATGGACGCTGTGTATAAAGCAAGGCCATCTCTTCCCACGGGCCCTGTCTTCTAACCCCATCTGCGTCCCCGCGTCCTTGGAAAACAAGGACGGACGTCAGATGTAAATTCTGAAAAGGGTTCTTACTGAAGATGCCTGATTTCTTTTTGCAGTCACCCAGCTCCACAACACTCTCTTGATGAAGCCAATATTCTCATCTCAGCTCATTTTGACTTCCAGTAGCCTTTTTATCACTTCTAATTCAGACATCTTTAATAAGTTTTCAGAACTCTTTGCAACAATAGGATTTGTACAGCAGGTTCTCCGTGGAGACGGTCGTCATTTGTCATCTAGTTATAAATACCTTCCTTCCGGTTACTCTCTTACATCTGGGATGCATTTTCCTCTTGCCAAGTACTCCACAAGACAATCTATCAAAAGCATTGGCAAGGCTGTTCTGCGGTCCTGATGAGAAATAAAATGCTATTCTTAAGAAATCAAAGCCAGTCACAAGAGCCCTGACATACTTCTCACAGTTTAGAGCAGCGTCATGCATGCCCGCTGTGCCTGGAAAGACTCAAGAGGAAAGTTAACCGACTATCTCTTATCCAGTCCTCATGAAATGATCTCTGAAGTAGTCAGCTGTGGCTCCCTTCCGATGCCTCCTTCAGCGGTAAACATCAAACCAACTCCTTCTGGACAGCTTCAAGCGTGGCCACTTTCCCCCCTGACAGCCAGTCCATACCTGGTTGGGGTGCCAAACTTGAGCTTCTCAGAATGTTTTCAACCTTTTCAAGGTTGCAGTGTACAACAAGCTAAATGCCAAAGTGCTCCTAAGACAAAGAGAGGAGGAGGAAGCAGGAGGTAAACCTCCTGCACCCAACAGAGAAAGGATTTTTTTTTTCCTTTGAAAGGAGAGATGACTTGGTGCCAATTCAGAAGAGAGTTTCTTAAATGGCACTTTGAAATAGGCTCAGGGCCAAAGATCTTTGTCAAAAATATAAATTTTACTTAGAATCTGCTTTGATCCAGTTGAGTAATAGGTTTCCTAAATGGCACTTCTCCAGGCCTGAGAGAGGCAGAAGAGTAGACCTAGCTCAGGAGGTTGGGATGTCCAGGTTCCGGTGTATGCCCACAGCACGACTAGCAATATTGGGCAGGGAACACCTCCTTCAACAGACAAAGAATGGTGTGAAGAGGAATGGGCTTTGAGGGCTGAAAACTTCCAAGCCACCCCCCTCACAGAAAAAACCTCCAAGTCTCTCAAGCAGCTACTGTGTTGTTACACAGGAAAGTGCTGGCCATAAATAGACCACGCAGCAATGGCGGCTACCATGACTCATCTTCATCTCTATGGTCACCCATCATAAAGGCATAGACTTTTGCCTCCATTTCTGTGAATTTAGAGGAGCCAAGCAAATTGTCTGGGGTCACAGGGCAGAGAGCTGGGAGGGAGGCTAGAGCCCCCAGTACGGATCTTTGCATTTATAGTCTGTAACTTAGCAGCCAGTGCTAGGGTATTTTCCCCACTAGGGCAGGTCTTGTGAAACCTCTCTTCAAATGCCATCCCTGATAGCTCAGACTTATTTTGGCAACCTGCTGGCTCATCCATCCAGTTACAACAAAAAGGGAAAAATAAATATAAAAACCAAAAGAAAAGTCTAGATTACACTGGGTGTCCTCAAAGTGCCACAGGTCTTATCAGTTCAAGTGAGAGTATGTATTGAGTCATAACTAGCCCCAAGTAGAGACAGTCAGGTCAGATCCCACACCTACAAAACTAGTGGATAAAATCAGCTTCCAGAGCAGGGCATTGTCTTGAGCCAAAGACAGGACAACTAAGTTATTGCAATAACATATATGAATAGATAGATAGATAGATAGATAGATAGATAGATAGATAGATAGATAGATAGATAGATAGAATATAGGCAGACAGATAGGCAATAGGGAGATAGGCAGACAGATAGAAGATAGATACATAGATAGATAGATAGATAGATAGATAGATAGATAGATAGATAGATAGATAGATAGATAGATAGTAGATAGAGAGATAAAGTGAGAGATGGTGGAATGAAGGATGCAACAGGTGCTTTGGTACTAGTTTCTAACATGAAAATGGAGTGGCGGGTGGGAGTATCATTGAGAAAGAACAGTCAAATGAGAACCTGGTCCCCAGTAAAGGTGATCTTATTTTCTGAAGACCTCAATCCCAGGTTCCTGTTGACTACCTGCCTTCTATTCATGATACAAGTCTGCGGCTGTGGCATCAGAGAAGCAAATATATGTGTGCCCAAGATTATGGAAAAGCAGGCCTCTTATCTCCTACAAGGGTCTCAGTTACAGCAGAGGTGCTGCAAGAGTCAGTTCACGGGTGTACACCATGGGAAATCTGTCCTTGTCTCCATGCCCCACTATAGTCCCTTCATCCAGACCCTGTTCCCTTGAGAATACTTACAGCTACCAGCACCACCCGACTATCAGCTGGATCCAGGGACCATTTTCCACTAACTGTCATGAGACCAGGGAATATCATGGTCCCAGCCACGAGAAGAAAGTCCATCAAAGTAAATACAACTCCTTAAGCCTGTACGTGGGGTGCCCTCACCCTAATTTCCAGACTACGTGTCCCTGACTTCATGTTAGGAAGGACAGCATTTAAGACTGCCACTGAACTACCGAATCCACTCTGGTCTCCATTTGTTGATTTTTTTTTTTTTTGGTAGAACAAGCCATGTCAATAGACCGCAGTGGTCTAATTCCCAATTCCAGCTGATCAGACTTACCCATTGCTTCTGGGTTCCCAGTAGCTCTCCTAAGCTGACAGGGCTGTCCCCATAGGGAACTGACCTCGACCTCCTCTGTACTCACACACACTATTAACCAGCTCTACCTCCCCAAAAAGAATGCTCTTTTTTTTTCGCAACCATGTCTAAAGTGAGTGAGACCTCCCAGGCTCTGGGTAGGAGTGGGGAGGCTTGGTTAATGAGCATTTTCAAAGGCTTCTGCAGAGCAAAGGCCAGGGAACCGCTCATTATCCCAGCAGCTCTGTCAGCGGGCAGGAGAGCTCAGAGTTGGGAGCAGAAAAAGCCCTCTTTCTGTTCCTCATGGCACCTGACTTCCCTGCAGAGGAACTAGGCTAGGACTCCGATCCACGTGAATCCACGGCCGCTACTCTCCTATCACGCATGGCAGTGCCCTCTCCAAGGAAAGCCTTCTCCTGGACCCTTTGTGTAGTAGGTTTATCCAACTGACTCCACCTAGAATCCTGTCCCCTTTGCCACCACAATGACTCCAAGACAGAGTCGCTCACCAAAGGCACAGTGTCAGCCTCTTTGCTCTTGTCCAACCTTCAAAGTCTTTCTCGTGCCTTCCATCCACTACCTGATGTCAAGTAGATTTGTCACTTCCCTAAGATCCTTTTCTTTCTTTCTTTTTTTTTAAGACAGGGTCTATGTATGCCAGGCTAGCCCTGACTTACTGTGTAGCTGGGGATGGCCCTGAACTTCCACTGCCTCTACCTCCCAACCACTAAGATTATAAGTATTCGCCAGCACAACAGTTTGTCATGCTGGGGATGGAACCAGGGCTTCTTGCAGGCTAACCAAGCACTCTGCCCACTGAGCTACAACCCCAGCCCACAAGTTCCTTTTGTTAGCCTCGCCCTACCTCTGGCTTACAGCTATTCTCAACTTGAAGTTTCTAGCATGCCTACCTGCACCAGGCTGTCCTCACACCCTCGTGATGAGAGGCAAGCAAAATGTACCCTTGCCATGTGCTCAATGCTCCAGCGCTCCCTGGAGTATCTAGTTAAAGTTGTACGTCAGTAGGAAGTTCATCCTTGCTGGGTGTCTTTCTCACCCTGCCCTGCTCCTGCCTCTATGTTCTTACCTGTTCCTTCTAGAAGCACTTCCTCAACCCTTATTTCAGGGTCTGCTTGTGGAGACCATTTCCAAATGAGGCTTCCCTATGTCCTTCTTCAGCCATGCTGGCTAGCACTGTCCTGCTCCTCCAAGCTCACAGCAATGGACGCTTCACAGGTACATCTTGTGCAGGTACCTTGCCTCTTGTCTTCACAAGGACACTGTGTCCTTTAAACACAGCAATGGTATTTTAAGTTCCCTATAACCTTTTGTACAAGATGAGATACAAAGCTTGACCTTGAGACTTACTGACTGAGACTTGAAGTCACACAGCTCTATTTGTCGCGTATGAATGATGCAGCAACACAGAACAATGAGCTTCAGAAAGGCCAAGTTAAGGTGGCCATCTGAGTCATGCCTTGATCCAGAATGTCGCTGTGATAGGATTCCTCAAGTAAAATGGAGTCACAGAGCCTTCAAAAAAAACTCCAGCATCTGTAATTTCTCCTATCTCTTCCCATTTCCCCCATTTCCCAGTTTCCTTTCTTGGTGTTTGTTCCTAAATCCTGTTTGCAGACTGCCATCTCTACTAGCATAAGGTCTCAACAGGGATGTTTGTGTCTCTAGAGGATGGCAGAATTCCAGGGATAAGGGAAACCCAGAACAACACTCTTTTTTTATAAAGGCTCAGCATTTTTTAAAGACTATGTGCATACTATTTCATCATGCTATTGGCTTCACCCATCTTTTATAAAATGGATGAAGCAGGTAGTTGTTGTCTTTCTTCTACAGATGAGGTGCCTGGTGTCCAAAACAAAGCTGAGAACCTCATCCAAGCCCACACCTGCTGGGAAAACTTACAAGTCTTTGGCTTTGGGGAAAAGAATCATCAATGGAACAGACCAAGAGCTGTGAAGTTGAGATGGGAACAAGGCACCTGGCCTTATAGCCCTGATGAAGGACCAGAAACTACTGGAGAAAATCTAAACAAAGGTAGATTAAGGTATGTTCATTTAGTACCTATCAATTCCAGACACTTCAACATTGCCCTATAAAGAAGGTACTATTAGCCCCATTTTACAGATGAACAAACTCTAAGGGTCAGGGACGAGTAGAGATCACAATCTAGAAGTCAATAAATAAATATATATTCTGGAGCTCCTGTATATGACAGACACTGTACTGAGTGCTGGATACACTTACTGATTTTTAGCAACATCCATTTGTAGAGTAAGGAGGTAGTGTGATCTCCATCAGTAGATGTGGAAACCAAGTCTTGTTAGCAATAGCCTACTGCCAATCATCTTGTAGATAACAAGAGCTAGAAAAGGGAATTAAAAATCAAGTCTAACCCCCTCATAGACAAGGGAAGAGTTGAGTTGCAGACAGACACTGGCACAAGATGGGTACTGGGAGAGGGGCATGGCGATTGGGGTAGAAGTACTTGCGGATGACAGGGAGGAACTAAATAGCTCCATCCTGGATGGTTTCAAGGGAACAAAAATGCCCCTTTTCACTTTGCCTCAGCTCAGAGGTAGCTCCAGCAATAGCTGTCTCTTCACCTTCTGGGAGGATGCTGAGCATGCCAGAGGGTTATAGAAAAAGGAATCAAACAGCCAAATCTCCTGGCCTGAGAGACCCCACGGCGTTCACTGATGATCTCAGGAATAGGGGCCAAGAGCAAAGCAGAAAGCTTTGGGAAGATAGCATTTTTAAATGTAATGGAAGTTTCCAAAGCTTTCTCAGTATTTCTTTCCCAATGTAGTACATTGCCTCGGGGAAGAGAAACACAGAAGACTTGGAGGAGAAGTTCTTAGTATTTGAATTTTCGAAGTCTGGTAGGAGGAGATGTCAAGTGTGTGTGTGGACCTCAGACTGGAGCAGCAACAGAAATGCTGCCCAAGTTTCTGAAGACTGAGAAAGGAAAAAGTCAGAGTGAGACTGGGCTGGGGATTGGGTTCCTGAGACAGAAAAAACAGTTAGCCCTGGGCCTAACTCAACAACCTGGAGTGGCTGGGTGGTGGTGGCGCACGCCTTTAATCCCAGCACTCGGGAGGCAGAGGCAGGCGGATCTCTGTGGTCTACAAGAGTTAGTTCCAGAACAGGCTCCAAAACAAAACAAAACCAATCAGGAGTGTACAAAGCCCTCCGACAGGAATAGGAGATCAGAGAGCACTGACAGCTCCCGCCCTTTCCCTGGCAGAGCCCTAAGGGAGACAACAAGATTTCAGAGAAAAAATAATAATGCTACAGTGTATCCAGAGAGATGCTGAGCTTTTATTTTTAAGCCTTAAAAGTTGAGATGTGACTCACAAACCACAAAATTCATCATGTTAGAGAATGCAATTCAGTGGTCTTTGCTCTGTTTAGGATATGCAACCCTGATGACTATCTAATTCCAGAAAGTTCCCATTCCTTCCCCACCAAGAATCCTGTCCCATTGCATGGGTAGGCGCTCCCAGGGAGTGCGTAGGTGCTCCCAGTGCATGGATAACACTCCCAGTAGTATCCTTCTTGGGACATCTGGAGGTCACAAATGTCTCTAAAGATGTGAATTTTCTAGGTGTTCCATAAAAACAGAATCATTCCATACATGCCTTTATAGCTGGCTTCATCACTTACCTAAAGGTTTCAAGAACCATACTCATGTATGGTTACCTCATTCCTTTTTAGAGTTGAGTAATATTCTCTCATATGACTATACAAATTTTCATTTATCTAGTTATCAGTTAATAGACATGGCAATGTTTTACTTTGAGGCTGTAAAAATTATACTAGTACAAGTATACACATACAACTTTTGTGTGGATTATATAGATTTCCTTCTCCTTGTATATACCTAGAAGTGGAATTTCCAGGTAGTCCTATGTTTAAGTTTATGAGACCCATTTCCATGAAAGGCTAGACTAGAGCGATGATTTGAACAGTCCCATGGGAGGAACCATGCCCCAGTGACCAGGGAAGCATCATAAACTCTATGATCCCTGTGTTCTGGATGACAGATAAGTCAGAAGACAGAGAGAAAGTCAACAGTACTCAGCAGCAAGCTGGAAGACTGAATAGCTGTATAGCCAGTCGGCAGCTTCCAGGGCAAGGCAGGTGTTCCCTGCGTTTAGCTTTTACCAAGGAAAGGTTTCAGACCCAGTGAAATTGAGTTTTTCTTTCTAGCAGAATGGGAATCTACTCTAGAAATTGACTTGATAAGATTACATTTCATGCACACCTACATTTGTGAGTAAACCCACTACAAACTTCACAGCGTGCAAACAGCACACTGGGGACCAGAGAATCGAAAGGAAAAATTTTAAAACTACTCACAAACCAGGTCTCTTGGGTACACATTCAAAATGGAAGATCGCAGACAAGCAGGCAAAGACTGGAGCTGGGAAGGTGCCTAGTGGACACTGAAGTCCACACCCCTTCCAGTGGCCACCTAGGCCCACTGTAGTTCATTCCTGGATCCCTCCTATCACCCTCCATTCCATCCCTTGGGACTGCTTGTTACACCCGACACCCATGAGGAATGTTCAAATCACCATGCCTTTCTTTGCCTATGCTGTTCTTTCTGCCTTCTTCCCTCACACACACAAAACATCATACATGGAGACCAAGTGCAGATGTCACTTCCTTCAGTGAGTTGTTTACAGACCTCTAGAGGAGTTCAGCCATCCAGTAGCTTTGTTCTCTTGGGGCTGCGCACTTTGTATCATCCTTATCTGTTAATATATCTCTATCTTTTGCCACAATTCCAGCTTTAGGGCACCCTCTAATTTGATTGCTTCTCCTGCGTTTAGCCCAGAGTTCATGCTCCACAAATATCCATTGAGTGAATTACCTAGGTCAACCATCTATTATGTAAATAGGGGGCTGAGGTCAGGAGAAGCAGAGATGTATTCAGGATCCCAGCAGTTGAGGGAAGCGAAGCCAGCGCTCAAACCTAGCACATTCAGGACACTTTCAAGGGACAGGCAGGAGCTGCAGCAGAGTAAACTATCTAACGTCATGTAAAATTCCTGCTGGTCCCACACTGCTCCCCAAGTTTCTGATAAGAGGAAGATCGTGTCACAAGTGAGGAACATCTCTGCCATATGCATTAGACTGGTATTTGAAGGAAAGACATATGGAGGAAATGTTACGGGGACGTTATGTAGCGAGCTGGTGTGCTTCTGAGGGAGGGCAAATTATAGCCGTCTGCTTTACATTGACATGAAATGATAATTCATTATGAATAAATCGAACCTAATACACAGCTCTGTCTGTGATGACCAAGTTCCCCTCTCCCTCACCAACATTCCTCCTGTGAAAGAAAATGTTCACACTGAACACATTTCCAAAGCAGCAAGATTTTCTTAGAAATCTCTATGGCAGGATAAGCCTTCACATTCTTTCGTTCATTGGATCACCAGACCGTAAGAAATCTCTTTCTAGTATCTTTCTAGTATCTACAGTAAACCCCTCCTGCAACCTTGGAAGGTCTCGTGAGCTTCAGAGCAGGTGAGATTTCATGACATACATTTTAAAATGTTCCTTTCTGTGACGTGATGGAAGCCATTACTATACTCGATGCTGCAATTTCCAGCAAAACAAAGCAAACTGTGTAGACTACACCAGTATGTACTCTTCCAAGGACCTGTCTAAACCTCCAGAAACAGTACTTGTCAAGGAACAAGAGTAGGGGGTAGAACCAAAGTGCCCCAAACCAGAGAGCTGCCCCATTCTCTGGTCTGCACTGATGGCCAGAGCTCACTGCTCTGAAGGCCTTCTCGTGTCCTCTCTACTCTCTTACCTCCATCCTCCTTCCTCCCTTCCATCCCTTCCATTCTGCAGATGACCAGACTGCTCTCTTTATGACACACAGAACCCTTCACCAGCAAATCTCTCCCCCCTCCATTTCACGGCAACTGTGAGTATCTGTTCCACTACCACCTGCTTCTCCACTCACCCTGACTAAGCAGTGATAAAATATCCCTCAGAGGAACTGAATCAACCTCCCTGTCACACACTCCCATGACCCCAAGAGTCAACAATATAGAGATGGCATCTATCAGGGTGGACACTCAAGTGTCCAGGGAGCTGATCAATCATTACATCTGGATATCAACGCCATTCCGTCATTCAGGGCTCACCTATGTAACTTTACAGGAAAAACCAAAGCCCTTTCGTTAGCCTTTGGTTGAACTGAGATTTCCCAAAGAGGAAAGAGGAGGCGTTCTTCTGGTAACACACAGGCAATCCTGTCCATGAATTACCACCATCAACTGAGTAACTAGGATCACAGGGGTGCCTAGCAACACCCTTCATCTCAAAACAAGAAACAAAAATGGGGAAACGGGGACAGCACAGGCAAGGAGCCCAAAATCGAGCTGACAGAGAAGCCAGCTCTGCTCATCAGGTAGGCTGAGAAGAATCAGATTTATTTATCTGCCTCAGTTTATGTATGCAAAGATGAGAATAAAATACAATCTGGACATAAAAGATGCTTCAAGTCTGGATGTGGTGATACACACACATACACACACACACACACACACACACACACACACAGTCTTTGGGATGTGGAAACATGAGGGTGAGTTCAAGATCAGGCTCAGTACTACAGCAAGGCCAGCTTGGGCTACATCTAACCCTGTCTCTGACAAAAACAAATGAAAGGAGAAGAGGAGGGAGGGAGGGAGGAAGGGAGAGAGATGATACCCCCAGAGTGCCCATCTGATGAATCCTGTACCTAGTTAGCAATCATAAGCTTGTATTCATTCCTGGGGGGGGGGGGGTCTGCAGCCATAAAAGAAGTGCCAGTTTCATCTATTGGAAGAAAGTTAACAGCCAGACTTTCCAGACATGCCCCAGACCAGTTCTGCACAGCTGAGCCCTTGGGGTTAATCCAAGAACAAGAGTAAAGACTCCCTCCCAGCAGTGGGTAGGTGAGGCGCAGCAGGTGGAAGGGAGGAGGGGGAACAGCTTCAATGGAAGCAATCACAGGTGCTGCTAAAGAGCCAGGACCAGGAAGCCTGAGAGAGGGCAGCTCCAATTATTGGTAAAATAATCAGAAATAAACAGTCGCTTGCCCAAGTACAACTTCTCCATACCCTCTAGCTGAGCCTCTTTGCTGCCCTGATTATATTTAGAACCAATTTGAGCAACCAGGTTATTTTGTCCATTGGAGCCAAACAATGCAGTAAGCACTCCTACCAGAGCTTAGGAGGAAGGGAAACAAGTGTGGAGAAACTAACCTCCCCCATGGCAATCCCAGGCAGAGGAAACCCCCCAGGATGAGGCAGGAGCCACCATGGTGGGAGCACACACAAGGGGAGATCCTAGAACCGCTCCCCGCCCCCGAACTCCCACCCTGGCTATTGCTCAGTGGATTTTCAACAAGGTGAGGCCCTGGGCCCAGAGACTTTCAGTGAAGACCTGGGTCTCTTTTCTCAGCTAGGCCTGGTGGCAAGCTTGACAGAGGTAGCAGCATGCATGTCTTCTAGGGACAGCAGGATTCTAGGCTGAAACCAAGCTGATAAGGGACTAAAGTAAGCCGAGATTCTCCCATGCACCTTGCTGTCCCAAACCCCAGGCATAAGACTATACACTGAAGTAGAAGGTGGCTAGCATGGTTACATATACAGCCAAATGGGGGATATACAGCTACTATAGATCTCACGGTCGACTCCCAGACACCAACTGAAGGCAAGAGTGAGGGCACAAAGTATTTGGAAGAAGTCTTGCCATTTTCCTGTGTCCTCATCCTTCCTAGAAGTTCAGAGAAAATTAACTCTCTTCACAGGGTCTCAAGTCACCCTGGATCTTCCTGATACATTTGCATGCAAGAGAACACGTCAGCGATTGAGCCAAGACCGCTCACAGATTTCCGGTCCGTCTGCTGCCACTCAGCGCCAAGTGCCCTGGTGGCCCTGGAAACACATATGTAAGCAAGACTTACCCAGACCTGCTTTTGTGTAGCGCACAGGCCAGATGATTGTTTGGGGGAAGCAATGGCCTTGGCCTCAGCAACAGCCAGCTCAGACTTCTCAGGAGAAGTGCCCAGAAGCTCCCACTACTGTATAGATTATATAATAAGAGCCCACTGCAGGTGGCCGGGGACTGCCTACCAGTACAGGTGCCTCGCTTTGTTCAATAGCTGTGTTCCTGAGAAGTGTGGTGTGGGAGGTATTATTAAATGAGAAAAGTGAGGTTGCAAAAACAAACCTATATGGTGATGTCACCGTTTCAAAAGCTTTGCTTTTGAGACAAAAACTTGCTAGACTGCCTAGGCCGGTCTAAAATCATTGGATCAAGCCTTTCCCAGCTTCCCGTGTAGCTGGGGCTGTAGATGTGGGCCATTGTACCTAGCTTGACAAACTCAGCTTTACAAAACAATGACAAAAATAATTCTGTAAATCTCAACATTTTAAGTAGTTCTATGACAGGAAGAGACAAACAATTCCTATCAGGTCATGAACTCGGGGCAGGGGTTCCTCTATGGTATCAGTAAGAATGTAGAAGAAATGTATTGCCAATGGAGAAAGGGGGAAGTGGACCACTTAAGACAACTTGGCATATGTTGTATGAGAGCCTGGATGATAATTTGAAAATGAGTTGTTATGAAAAATGGATTTAATCCCTTTCTGTTCTGCTGCCCAGCCTCAGAGGCACCTAACCTCTGCCTCTGGTGGCTCCACACTTGGCAATGCCTCTTGTCTGCTTGGCACTGGCATCTCCAATCATGTGAGCAACCCCGTGAAGACTGGGGCCTGAAGAGAGATAGCTTCGAGGCTAAGTGTGCATACTGCTCTTGCAGAGAGCTCAAGTTTGGTTCCCGGCACCCCTATCAGGAGGTTCACAACTGCCTATGGGACCCAGCACCTTCTTCTGGCCTCTATGGGCACCCACACATATGTGTACATACCCACACCCAGGCACACACTGAGACCCATAATTAAAAAGTAAATCTTTACAAACGAAAATGAACACTGGATCCAGGGGATGCCCTGGCCTTAAGCTCTTGCACACTGTCTCACGGAACCCTTTCCAGCATCCTACAGAGTAGGATCCATCATTTCCCCACAGTTTTCTGGTGAAGTAACTAAAGCTTGCAAAGATAAAGATCTCACCCACGATCACCTAGCACTTAATACTAGGCAAGGCTGGAGATCACCTAGCACTAGTACTAGGCAAGACTGAGGATCACCTAGCATTAGTACTAGGCAAGACTGAGGATCACCTAGCATTAGTACTAGGCAAGACTGGAGATCACCTAGCACTTGGTATTAGGCAAGGTTGGGGATCACCTAGTAATTGATACTAGGCAAGGTAGGGGATCACCTAGCACTTGGTATTAGGCAAGACTGGGATTTAAACCCAAGTAACCATCTCAAGGCCCCTTCCAACTGAATCACATTGTTGGGCTCTCTCTTGGGGACCATTCTACTGTGTGACATCTGTCACTTCTTCTGTTTTTCCCATGGCAACCCCTCTCTGCTGCTTGTCACCAGCAGCTGTCTGAGCTCCGACCTTCCTCAGACTCATCTTCCTACCAGACAGAGCTAAAGCTCTGGCAGCCGTGGCTGGGATCCTGAGCCTTGCCTGGTAGGGCCTGTTTTGATCACTTTTCCCAGGGCTCTGACAAAATGCCTAGAAAGGGCAACTTGATAGAAAGTTATTAGAAGCTTATTTTGGCTCACAGTCTATGGGTGAAGTCCATCCTAATGGGAAAGGTATGGGGACCAGAGGGACCCTCAGCTGTGATGGCAGGAACACAAGGCACCTGGACACACTGAGTCCACACTCAGGAAGCAAGAAGGGATGGATGGTCATACTCACCTAGCTTTATATATATTCAGTCTGGGACCCAGGACCCCATTGGATGGAGTGGTGCTATCTACATTAAGGAGGGGTCTTCTCTCTTCAGTTAACCCCTTCGGGAAACATTCATAGACACACCCAGAAGTTTCCGTGGTGATTTTGAGCCCCACTGACAATAAAGATTAATTATCCTAAAACCGTTCACTGGCTTTTGGTTGGCCAGTCCCGTTTTCTGGGTGTCTTCATAGGTAAAATTCTATTTTTCTGTCCTCTCCCTTTTCCCTTTCCCACTGTGGAACTTGGACTCTCAAATGGCATCCCCAAATCGTCATTACCCCACAGAACGTTCTTGGTTCCCAGCCCTCCTGTGTACCCTCCCCTTTCCCTCCGTATGCATTTGCTCTGGGGGTGAGATCTGGCAATCACCCCTCATGCTGTAGCCATCCTTGGCACGCAGTGTCTCTTACAGGACAGAGCTATTTGCCATGAGGTGGGACAGAAGCAATAAACTCTATGCATGAAGACTTGAGGTCCCTCTGTCCCAAGGAAAACATCAGGGAAGATACCGATTTGGATGCGGCAGACTTCGCAGTGCCCTCCTTTGAATCGACCCTGTTTCTAGTTGCTTCATTGCTCGAATACCTCAGCACCAGCCCCCTCTGAGCACTCAGTTTGAGAGACCAGCTCCTCCCTGTCATGCCTCGACCTGCCCCAGAGCTTTCTCCGTATCATTTGTCAACATCTAGCAGATGGTATAGCCTGTTTCATATTTGTTTATGTCCTCTCTCCATAACTAGATTATGCCTCTCACTTGGAACATACACAATACACATTCATTTCATTCACCCAACAATGTCAACAAGCAAATGACAAGAGACTCTGGCTTTATAAATAAGGACAGGGCTATCCTCTGCATTTACTCAATTTGATACAGATTGTGTGTGTGTATATATACATATATATGTGTGTGTGTGTATATATATATCATGTAAATAAAGTCAGAATCCAGTTTGTGTCTCCTAGGAAAGTAGCAAACAGCTAAGGAAGTTCACAGGCATTTAGGAGCTCAGAAACATGGCGACCTACAGGTCATATCAACTAATATGTTCATTCTAATAGCTGTAGGATCTCTGCAAATTCCTTATAAGCAAATGAAAATGGCCTTTCTTTCTCCAAACTTCCATCACCACTCTTCTTCACTAGTATACACATTTATTGACACTCATTCTATGGAGAGGTAGAGTTCACCATTTGAATCTATTTGATCATTTGAAATCACTTGGCCAATCAACTACATTGGCAGCTATTTACACTATGCTTCTTTCAGGACGCATTGCTCTAATGCCCCCATCCAAAGGGTCTATACTCGGTTTACCTGTCCCATATCTCCTCCCACTCTATTCCTTACCCATCAGTACACGCACGCCAAACCACTAGTGGGTCCCCAACACATCATACTACCTCCCTCAAGAACATGTCTGTATATTGTCTCCACTATCTAGAATGATCCCCTTCATCTTTTATTTAAATAATCTCACAACATTGATGTGGGAATGATTTCTTATTAATAAAGAAACTGCCTAGGCCCATTTCATAGGCCAGCCCTTTGGTAGGCGGAGAAAACAGAACAGGATGCTGGGAGAAAGAAG
>NW_004949095.1:3787996-3792306 GCF_000317375.1 Microtus ochrogaster
TTAATAGAAATGGGTTAGATCAATATGTAAGAGCTAGCCAATAAGAGGCTGGAACTAATGGGTCAGGCAGTGATTAAAAGAATAAAGTTTCCGTGTAATTATTTCGGGGCATAAGCTAAGCTAGCCATGTGGGCGGCCGGGTGCGGAAGACGCAGCTCTGCTGCTCTTATTTCAACACAACATCTTTCAGACTTCAGAGTAGAAATGAGTTTATATAGAAACTCAGGACGAGGTGTTGGGCTCTCAGATCACCCTGCACTAAGTTGTACAGTTGGTACCCCTCTCTACTGGGTCTGCCTAATCACTGCCTATGTATCCTACTAGACAAGGCCACCTGAAGGCCAACCCTGGGGAGCTACAATTCAATGCTTGTGAGATATAAATAAAGACCCCTCCCAAGCCCCCAGAAAGATGACATCCTACAGGTCGTTCAGGTTAATGGAGGATGCCAGTGGCTCCTCCAAAGCCAAGTAATTGACCAGCCTATTAATTCTTCATGTGTGTGGCTGAAGGTGATCTCCATCAGATGTAGTAGCAGACAGGGGCACAGACAATACCCAGTGTTGGCCCAAAGCCAGTACAGTCTTCCTGACGCCCCAGAAACAGGCATCCAAGGTCAGTCCAATTCCTTTCCCTGCCTTCCTCCGGTCTGACTTCATTAGTGTTGTCAGGCATCTGTCCACTTGTTCCTCTCCTTTGGTCTGCACTGAGTCCCACACCCTTCCCAATGAGAAAGGATGCCTTGTGTGATAGGGTTCATCAGAGTCCTGTTTTGAGAACTATCGAAGAGACGGTGGCACAGTCTCCCAGGAGCTCACAGTCAGTCAAGAGCCCGTCACTCTTCAGTCGTAACCACCACTCCACCCACAAGCCAAGAGAGCAATTTGGCTGACATCTACAAACTGTGCTGCACTCCTCTGATACCGCTCTCCTCTTCACACCTTAAGATAACATAGACGCTAACAAGTGGTAGAGGAGGTGGGAAGGGGAGAACCCAATGCATTCATTATTCAAATTTATTCTTGTTTAACTTCAGAAATAATAATGAGAATTCAATATTTCTAGAGAGACTGCCTAGGTAGGAGACCTTAAAATTTCTTTGACAGAGCTAGAAAATATAGTCTTCATCTCTCTTTGATCTTGCCTCTTGTAATTATTTAACTTCATAATGTTCTAATCTACTAATAAATAGAATTGAAGTCAGAAAAGGATGTTGTTAATGCCAGTGGGAGTGGCCACCCTCCCCAATCCATGCTCACCCCTATTTGTTTAGACATCAGAATCTTGCACTGTTCTGCATCCTATTAAAGACACAAAGAATTTGTGTAATCAAAAGACCCAGGGCTTTTGCCACACCAAACTCCTTATCCATCTTTCTTGCTGGTCTTTAAGAATGACAGGATTAAGATGCGAACAATGAAATAGCACAACCGCCAATATAGTTGAAGTACGGAAATGTCACCTGGCACAATCCTCTGCTATCATTTCGCCAGTGCTCACTGGAGCTCAAGTCAGCCCTGAAGCACCAGATGCTCCAGGTGTGGATGCCTGGACCACTCTCGGGCCCACTAAGCCACTCTTCGTTTTCCCTTCATGACTGTCTCCAGGGAAGGCCGGAACTGTGTATGTCTCGTTCATTCTGCACACTCAGCAACAGCACAGGACCCAGTAAATGACAGGCAGCTTCATAAATACTGCTTCAATTGACCTATAAATTCTGTAATTGTAGAGATTCTAAACGAGAAAAGGAAAGGGAATGAGGTGGGAATTTCTGAACACTTCAGGTTCCTACTCCTTGGTCCTAGGTCTACTGAGACCGAAGCCCAGTCTGTCCTGCAGAACTGCTCTGGAGTTGCTCTGACATACTGGCTGTGGTGGTTTGGATGTGAAATCCTCCCAGCATTGAACACCTGGTCCCAGCTGGTGGTGCTGCTGTGAGAGACTGTGGAACTTTTATGAAGGAAGGCCTTCCTGGAGGAAGTAGACACTATTTGCAGGCCTTGACAGGCCTTGAAGCTTACAGATGGGTCAGGTTCCCACCCTCATTCTGCAGATAGAAGTAGCTGTACGTATACCCGCTCCCATGGCCTCCCCACAACCATGCCTTTCCCGCCACTGTACCATGCCTTCCCCACCACCACACCTTGCCTACCAATTTGGACCATAGCCCCTCAAAGCATGGCCATAGTCAACCTGTCCTCCCTTAAGCCTTTTCTTGCCAGATACTTGGTAACACCAATGCGAAAAAGAAAAGTATCTCCAGCCCTGGGTTAGGGGTAATGCAAACATGAGCAATGGGAGCACACGAGACCACTGAGGAACCATTCAGTTTTAAGCCATTCCAGTCTAAGACAGCTGCACCATGAGTCCTTGTAAGGTTCCATTAGAGACAAGGAGCCAGCAGACATGCCCAGAGCACTTCACTACGGGTTGCCAAGGTGGGGAAGAAGGGGCAGGAAGCAGAAAAGGGAGAGATGAAGCAGGGTGCTCCCAAGCCCCGAGAAACAGAAATCTCTGCTGCTCCCCCTTGTCTCGGGACTCCCTGTTCTCGGCGAGCAGCCAGAACCACCCCCTCTCTGGGTGAGGGAGGCTCTGTGTATCAGCAGGCATCATTTATGGCTCTCATGGGGCTCCCAGAGAAGTGTTCTCAGACTGACTGATAGCTGGCCAAGGGAAGAAGAAAATCACATGCATGAGTTTCCCAACATTGAAATGAAGAATGGGGCCTCAGGGGAAGCTGTCAGAATAATTAAAGCATCCATTCAGGCTCTGGTTTGCCTGAGATCAATGGGCCCCTGTGGGTTCCACTAAATCTTCCTGCATCAAACACTCATGGCTCCAAGATGGACTCCCAGCCAGGGTGGGTACTGGTCATAAAGGAATCCCTTCCTCTTAGTCTCTTGCAGCCACACTCAAAGGCACGCTCAGTGACTAAGGACCTCCTGTTGAAATGTCTCTCTTGAGATTCACCACTAAAGCGCCTGAAAGAGCAGAAAGACCTGGGTTCAGGTCCCCAACACCTACTTTAAAAATCCAGGCATAGTAGCACATGCCTGTAACTCTGGGGGACAGAGTGGGGGGATGACAAACAGATCCCCAACATTTGCTGGCCAGCCAGTCTAGTAGATTGGTGAGCTCTGGGTTCAGAAAGAGACACCGTCTCAACAGAGAAGATGAAAATAGTGAGAGGTTCTCAATATTAACCTCTGGCCACCACACACACGTGCACATATACAGTGAGTGCATGTGTGTGCTTGTGTGCATACACACATACACAATTATAAAATTAAATTTAAAAGAAAGGAAAGAGAGAAGAAAATTGTATTTTTTTCATATCACATAGATATTGATAAGTAAGAGTGGTAACCAAAACTCATAGTTTCCAACTTTATTTCATTATGTGTTTCTCATTTGTTGGGTTTTCTTTGAGACAGGGTCTTGCTATTTAGCCCTGACTGACCTAACACTCACTATGTAGGCCAGGCTGGCCTGAAAATTGCAACAATCTTCCTGCCTCTTCCTCCTTAGTATTGGCATTCCCAGCCTGCACCAACACATCATACCCCATCATTTTTGAAACCCTATGCTAGATAGATTTATGTCAACTTGACACAAGCTAAAGTCATCTGAGAGGAGGGAACCTCAATTAAGAAAATTCATCCATAAGATCCAGCTGTAGGGCATTTTCTTACTTAGTGACTGATGGGGAAGACCCAGCACGTTGTGGTTGGTGCCATCCCTGAGCTGGTGGTCCTGGATTCTATATGAAAGCAAGTTGAGCAAACCCTATTAGTAAGCCAGTAAGCAGCACTCTTCCATGGCCTCTACATCAGTTCTTGCCTCCAGGATCCCACCCTGTTTGAGGTCCTGTCCTGACTTCTTCCAATGATGAACAATGATGTGGAAGTGTAAACCAAATAAACCCTTTCCTCCCCAGCTTGTTTGTCATCGTGGTGTTTCAGCATAGCAATAGGAACCATGACTAGGATACAACTTCATACACAACTACACACAGATGGACACAAAAGGGCATGCAGGTGCACAGCCCTGCTGTCCACACAACCCAAGGTTTCATTGCCTTCTGCCCCACACACACTTTGCACACCAGCAGGAAATGAGCCAGCAGCCTTCCCACTTCAACGCCTTCAGCCGAGCTCATCCTTGGGCTGTACTGCAAGGCCTCTCTCCGCTCCTGCTCTCTGATCCAGCACCGTGAGGTTCTCATGAAACAGTGTGGCTCTCCTCCAGCACCGTGAGGTTCTCATGAAACAGTGTGGCCCTGATCCAGCACCGTGAGCTTCTCATGAAAC
>NW_004949095.1:3792531-3819098 GCF_000317375.1 Microtus ochrogaster
ATCCAGCACCGTGAGCTTCTCATGAAACCGTGTGGCCCTGATCCAGCACCGTGAGGTTCTCATGAAACAGTGTGGCCCTGATCCAGCACCGTGAGGTTCTCATGAAACAGTGTGGCCCTGAACTCCACCTGTCTCCCTCTAAGTGGGCTGCTTGCCTCGTCTTCCCAACAGGCCTTAGGTTCCACAGGGCTTCTCTCAGTCGATTCGCCAATCCTAGCACACAGGGAGACTTCCGTCACTGCCGGCTCCGTGCCAGTCCAGGATTGGAGCCCACGTTTAGCTGACTTCCATTGTCATGAAGAAGCTCCACAGCAGAAACCTGCGCTTCTGCTCCTGCTCAGACCCTGAGGAAAAGTCCCCAAGGGCCATTTTCATTTCGATTTGATACCTCACTGCATCTCTTTATTTAATAACAGCAGCTTGCTGAGATCTGCCCTCTGCCATGTAGTTAGCAAGGCACCCCCAAACAGAGCTTTCGAGAACTCATATGTGAACCACCTCTAGCCAAGAAGAGCTGCAGATGTGTTGGCAGAGAGTTCTGCACTGGGTCCGCATTCACCATCTTAAAGCACTTCCTTTTAAGGGGCAGGGTTTACTGAGGATAGAAGTTAAGTTCCGCATAACAGGCAAGCATACTCTACCACTACACACGAAGGGCTGGAGCCAAAGCCTTAAAGCACTCCTAAATGGATACATAACAAGAGCCATATCCAGAGAAGTTCCTGGGTAGGATGAGGCTGTCATCACACTCGTCCAGCACACTGAGACCTGTCTGCTGTCGCCAGCCTCCGCTCTAGTCCTGCTGGAGCTGCCTGGCTCCAGGGCCTGTCACATCCCCATGTCCCTTTACTGTCAGTGTTAAATGAGAACACTGCATTTCACTGCTGCTTCCTGATGGCTCTACTTGTGGATCCTTTTTAAAGTTTTAAGTAGACACTGATGTCTCCATACACAGCTGTCACACCAAACAGCTGAAAACACAAAGTGGCCTTGGAGTCTGGGGCATAGGGAGGAGAAAGGAGGATTTGGTCTTTTCCTGGAAATCTCACTTGGATCTCCCAGAAGTGTAGCTAGCTGCATGGAATCACAACTGATGGAGATGTATAATCAACTCCTATAGCTAAAGTCTGACCTATGCTATGATCACACAATGATCATCAGCTGCCTGCATATGCATGAACCTATGGGCAGTGCCCACCTGACAGTTCGGGATTGGCAGCCCATGCCTACTTAAGGGCTGAGAGAGGTCAAGGGGAAGGGAGGAAGGAGAGAGAGGGAGGGAGAGAGGGGGGGGAGGGAGAGAGAGGGGGGAGGGAGGGAGGAAAGAGAGAATTGTAAAAGGTCCTGGAATAAAACTGCTGCAAGAAGAGCTCCAGGTGTTGCGTCATCCTTGCGGGTCGAGGGTGGCCGTGACAGTTGGTGGCCTCGTACAGGGAACCTCCAAACCTCTCTCTGTGGAGCCCAGAACTTGCTGCAGGGGGTGCATCGGTAAGATTGAGGAATCACAATAAATGTGGGTTTTATGCTCTCACCTGTAGAAAAGGTAGAGCGGGAAAGTATAGCCACGACCAAAGTGGACGGTTTAAAATGAAAATAAAAGGAAGAATAGGAGTTTAGAATGGGCGCTTCAACATCACACCTGATTTTTCTGGCTCTTAACGAGCTGTTATGCAGCGCTTTGGAGAGGTTTTTGGCTGAAGGTGACACAATTGCTCTTTGGTTTGCTGTCTCTGGCAATCTTAATGTGTCATCCTGGGACAGGCTTGGTAGAGATCTAGATTTTGCCACCAAACAAGGTATGCTAAGGAAGGGAGTTATATTCTTGTGGTTCGAATTACCGAGTCCTCCAGAGTTTGTAGTGGAGTGTGAGCAGCTGAGGCTCCAAGGCCAAGCAGCACTAAGGGTCAGTAAACGCTAGGCCACTCCCAGCATGGCTGCCTCAGGGCATAAAAGCACATCAAGCAGTAAGATCTGTTGGCCTGAACCTCTGTCCTAGCCTGGGGCAACCGGCCAGACGGGGTTGGGGCCGGCTGCTCTGCCAGGTCTCTCCCACTTTGCTGAGTTCCGAGTCCGAAGCGTAACTGCAGTAAATTGCAGTAAAAACCCATAAGAATGCAACTTCCTCACTCAGCAGGAAGTAGCCAAAGAGATTGACAACGCCCAAATTCTCTAAAACACGCAGAAGCAGGATCAGCTGAGCTGCTAGGGAAGCCAAAGAGGAGCAAGAGGGAGAAGGTGTCTTCCATGCACTCAGCTGACAAGAATGAATGTGCCACAGGGGTATGGCAGCTGGGGTATGTTATTAGAGGCAAGTCTATACCCTAGTCTGTCAGACATTTCTATCCATCCGGGGCTGTGTGTGTGACCAGCATTCAATATGACTCATGCAACTAATTTGTCTAAAGAACTGTCTAGATATCTTTTAGGTAATTGGTCTGGTGAATTCGAAAAACAACTGGAAAAGTTGCGGGTGACGATGGTGACTGCAAATTCCACACACATGGATACCAGCCTGGCAGAAGAACTATCTTCCTGGATCACTCCATGGATCATCTGAGGGAGTGGGCGGGAATAAGAGCCCTGGCAGGCTTAATGGTGCTTGCCTCCCTGGTATGCCTGTGGTGCATTTGTTACATAAGGGTTTCACAACATCGCAGTGCAGTTATGATCATTCAGGCCTTCACGGCCATTGAAGCAGGACAGTCTCCCCAAGTTTGACTAGAGATGTAAGCGAGCACAGGATGCGAGGCTTGAGCACTGCACTTGAGGTAAGCATACATCAGCCTCAAGAAGAGCAAGTCTGATTGCATGTGGGTTGGTGTCTAACTCCCACCTCTGTAAAAAGGCACCGGACAGGTCTAGTGTTCTCTGAGTGGATGACATCTGGACAAACACTAGTACATGTTTCATTTTTAACAGAGATCAGACCTCTACTCTTACCTGTTGCTTTACAAAACAAAAGGGGGAACTGTAGCGAGATGCATGGAATCACAACTGATGGAGATGTATAATCAACTCCTATGGCTAAAGTCTGACCTATGCTATGATCACGCAAGGATCATCAGCTGCCTACATATGCGTGAACCTATGGGCAGTGCCCACCTGGCAGTTCGGGATTGGCAGCCCATGCCTACTTAAGGGCTGAGAGAGGTCAAGGAAAGGGAGAGAAAAAAAGAGAGAGGTCAAAGAGAGAGGGGAAGAGAGAGAGTGAATAAAGTCCTGGAATAAACTGCAGTGAGAAGAGCTCCGGTGGTCGCGTCATTCCTTGCGGGACGAGGGTGGCCGTGACACAGAAGACTACATGAGAAAACATTAGTGGGCACAAAATCCCAAGAAACAACAACATACCCACCTAGTGCGCGCGATCTGAGACATGTGTCAGGCTTCACCATTAAGATAACAAAAGGTAGAACTGCCACCAAGCAAGCCACATCGACCTGATCATCTCCCTGATCACAGATGAATCCTCCCACTGTGAAATGAGAGGTAAATCAGATGCAGAGGCAGCATGGAAAGCAAGACCAGACTCATGTTGGCCTCAGGCTTGGAAGCTCCAACTTTAGATGTAGCCCTCGGTGACCATGTATGGAGCCAGAGCACTCACCATTTACATTGGCAGATCAGGTCTACACTGACCTCTACTACCTCCATAGTGGGCTCAGTGCTGGGGATGCAACTGACACATACCTCACAGGGACAGACGACTTCAGGGAGCAGGGCTTGAGGCTGTCATTACGACCATAAACCTCAGCTACTCTCTTTAGACACCACAGCCTTGAGAGTGAAGGCATGGTGTCTGGAAAAGTGATCCCATTCTCCTCCCTCCCGGGAGCCAATCCCCACAACTGAACTCAGAAAAGTGGTCCAGCATGTGGGAGGCCTGTGTCTACAGCAGCCAGCCTCACCTAAGCACTTGAGGGAATGGATCCCTCCTCCAGCCCTTCCTGGCCCAACTGGTTGTAGACAGCACCCTCTGAAGGTTCTTCTGTGCCCCTACCTGTCAAATAGGCAGCTACCTCTGGCCAGGCACCCTGAAAAGAACTCCTTGTGTGGTCTCAATAATTAACACCCATGCAAAATGCCTTTCATGCCTTCAGCTGAGTCGCTGTCATTTATTACTTGGAAAGGAAAATATTTATCAAAGTCAACACGACAGGCAACACAATACTCAGAAAAGCGGTGCTACCCAGCATGCTGAGGCCTCCCAGGTGTCGCCAGAACTGTCACCCCAAAGACATGAAAGAAACCAGGAGCCCCATGGACGACTAGGACTGGCGACGTGCACTAAGACCTAAGACACTGAAGGAGGGGGAGGAGGCAGTTAGGGATTCTTTTACAGAACATTCTGTCCTTGAACCTGTAGAGCTTTAACAGGTTAAAGATGGGCAGATGCTCTGGAGCCCTCAATAGGACCTTCTAGAATAGAAATTCTGTTTGCTTTACCATGCAGATACAAGCTGCACATTGCTTCTTAGGCAGAAGCATCAGGCTGCATCTGAGAAGGAAGGGAAAGAAGAAACAACAGCGAAGACATCTTTCCCTTCTTCCATTCCTCAGTCTGAACCTCCTCTGCCTGGGAAGACACTGGTACTTTCCTGATCCATCGGCAATCATGCTTTACAGAGAATTAGAACAGTTCAAAGAGAAGTCGGGGGGGGGGGTGCGGGAGGAAACAAGCCCGAGGATGCTTCATTTTGTAATTCTGATGAATGGCAGGAAGCTGAACACCATTTTCCTCCAAAGTGGTAGCAGAAAGATATGAATGCAAGAATTTAGGAGAGTGAGTGACAGCAGAATGATCTGACAGACTGAAATTTTGAAAAAGATGACCAAGGAAGATGCTCTTGAGAAAATAACTCTGAGATGAATATGTAAAAGGAACAGAAGCCTGGATTGTGGAGCTGGCTGAGGAAATTATCTACAGACAGAGAAAAGCTAGAGCAGGTATGTGAGGGGCTGACATTGAGGCTCAGTGACCTTCTATGACCCCAGCCCTCCTTGCTTCACTACACCTTCAGCTATGCGAGGTATCCAGCACACTCCCTACACAAGCCAGTCTGTCTTGAGCAAGGCTTCAGCGTGGCTCTTTGGGTTGTACTGCCCAGTGGCCTCCTCCTCCTTGGGAATGCCTGGTCACATGTAAGACAAGTGGATAAGTCGCGGGAGGCAACTTGCTTGTCCTCTATGCCTGAAGCCCCACTCCATAGCATGCTGTAGTCCCATAAATCCATCTATCAGAAGGCCTGGGGCTCCAAGATGAATCTGGATTCAGCCTTGTCTCACACCTAAAGCAGAGAACCTGGAGCCGCCCATCCCACCTTTCTGAGTAGCCATCTGTCCGTCTATAATGGGGAAGTGTGGGACAGTTTATCCCTACCAAGTCTTCCAGCATTCAGTGAGCCCAACTCTCTGCCTGCCAACTGTCCTTTCTGACATGTGTGTGTCTCTACTTAACCAATAAGCTGACATTTGGAAAGTGACCCTTATAGTCACAACATCCATGCGCCAAAGGAGAGCTCCAGTATGAGCAGATGCTGGTGAGTTATTTCAGGCCTCTTCTTTCTCAGTGGCTCACTCCCTCCGTGAACAAAGTCCCTTGCCAGCCAGCTCTGAATATGGCCACATGAACAATCAGGAGAAAGAAAGAAGCCATTCCCCATGTTAGCCCCCAGCATCAACCAGGGTCTTCTACTAAAAAGGCTGACACTGGCCTTGATAGGAGAGTCTAACCCCACCCCCCACCCTGTATTTCAGAGCTCTTACAAAAAACTTTAGAAGGCAATAAGTCAGCAGCACTTCAAGGCAATGGCCATCAGTCAGCATCCCAAGGACCGCTCACCCTGCCTTCCAGCCTCTTCCCGGGTCCACATTCCTAGGAGCCAATGCAGGACCGATGACTCAGGGGGCTAAAGGACACTGGCACAGGAGAAAGGTTGAGATCTCCCTGTTCCAGCTCCTCGGCTGAGGTGAGCAACAGGCAGAGGGTGGAGCCCTGGGAGTCCTCCCAACACTACAGACTGTCTTTAACCCCAGCATCTGGCTACCTCATCTTTTTCTGACAGACACAGCATTCAGTTTGTTGTATGCTGGACATCTGTGATGGGTAAGACAGAGAAAGGAACACGGTACAGTGATAGGATGGTGTGAAATCTGGCTGTCTCTCAGCTGACCTGACCCAACCACAGAAGCCACTTGGACCTTAACAATAGGTCCTTCAAGGCATCGCTTCCAGTTCTCCTCATGCCATCTTTACCATGATCTGCCAACTGAAGTACTCTACTGTGCATTGGGGGATTCCTTCCCACTCAATGGCTCCTGAAATTTGTGCCTATTGGAGGTGGGGTGGCAGGTAGGGAACACAGACCTAGTGTAATTGCCAAATGCAGCCCTGAGATATGTCTGGAAAGGTAGTGGAAACACACAGCTCTACTTTTCTCTTTGGCTTCTGAAGATTCCCTAAAAACATCTCTGTTTCTCAGTGACCATCTAAGACCTCAGAGAATAGCAGCAAACTCCCCAGGTTCTTCCCCACTAATGGACCCCGCCCTTGGCCCTCAGTCCACTGACCTAAGACAGGACCTCGGTGAGTAGCAGCACCCCATGTACCTCGCCTCTACCTCAGGACTTTGCACGTGATCTTCCCTCTCCCTTGAATCCTCTTTCCCCAGATCTTGGTAGTCAGTGCTTTGTCATTTTAAGATCAAATATCACATCATGGGAAATCTCTGTTGGCCACTTCGTTTGGAGGGGACACCCCCAGCTCTCCCTCTTTCTTCCAAGGCAGCCTCTGCTGTGGGAAGCCATCCTATTTCCTTTGCTTAGTTACCTATTGTTTCTCTCTCCTCTTACCTTCATAAGCTTGAAGAGTTGGGTTTATTTTACTATTCTTAATTATGTATATGCATGTGAGTCTGTGCACATGAGTGTGGGTGCCTGAAGAGGCCGGCAAAGGGAGTCGGATCTCCTGGAGTTGGAATTACAGCAACTGTGAGTCACCTGGTGTGGGAGATGGGAATCAAATTTGGATCCTCCAGTAGAACAGGACATGCACTCAGATTGCTGAATAGTCTCTCCAGCCCCAGAGTGAAGACTTTGAAACCCTGTACACCTCTGCACCCTCAGCACCTGGAGCCATGTCTGACACAGACATATCGAATGGATGAATGAAAGGAGCAATGACTCAGAAAGGTGGCCAGTCAGGCACCTTTGTTAGGATTTCCATTGCTGTGACAAAACACGGTGATCAAAAGCAACTTGAGGGGGGTTGGTGTTTCACTTACATCTCCACTGCACAGTTCATCATCGAAGACAGTTGTGGCAAGAACTCTAACAGGGCAGGAACCTGGAGGCAGACGGTGACGCAGAGGCCATGGGGGAGAGCTGTTTCCTGGCTTGCTCACCATGACTTGCTCACCCAGGACCACCACCCTAGTGGCTGCACTACCCACACTGGGCTGGGCCTTCCTGCATCAATCACTAATTAAGAAAATGCCCTGTAGGCCTTCCTACAGCTGGATCTTATAAATACATTTTCTCCTTTGAAGTTCCCTCTCTTAGATGACTCTAGCTTGTGTCGAATTGACATAAAAACTAGCCAGGACACCGGGCAACTCGTCTAGAGAAAGTTGTGGGAGAGAGTACTGAACACTTTTAATAGCAATAAAGAAACAAGGGCTGAGCTGGCCAGCACCATATGCCTCTATCTGTGTTTCAGAACCTGTATTCATTGCCTTCCTTCACTACAGCCAAAAATCCGAGACAAGAAGCAACTTAGAGTAAGGATTTATTCTAACTCTCAGTTCAGGTGGATATGGTCTACAGTAATGGGAAGGCAGGGTGGCCAGTGGTGTGAACAGCAGCTGACCAAGAAGCAGCAGCAAGGCAGGAAATGGCACTAGATTTTAGACCTCCAAGCCTGCCTCCAGTGACCCACTTCCTCTCAGTTAGACCCCGCCCCCAAAGGCTTACAGCTTTTCAAAACAGTCTCACTAGCTGGCAGCTAGGTATTCAAACATGTGAGCCCGTGGGGGACATTGCACACCCAAAGCTGAACAGTACCCAACAGTCAACGTTCCTCTGGTTTGCCCTCCCTATAAACATTCCCAACTTGCAATGATTACTATTCTACATTTAGATCAATTTCTTTTTAAATTTTCTTTTAATTTCCACATATGAGGAACATGTGACACTTCTCTCTGCACATCTAATACAGAAGTGAGTTCAGTATCCTCCGGTTCCATCAATTTTGCTACAGCTAGCAGCATTTTCTTCCTCTAGCAGATATCCCGTTTAGTGTACGATAGAGACCACATGTTCTTCATTCATTCGTCAGTGGCATGTAGGTTGATGCCATATCTTGGCTGTAGTGAAGAATGGCACAGGAGCGTGGACATGGAGCTATTTCTCTGATATCCTGACTTCATTTTCTTTCACTGTGTTCCAGGAAGAGGATGGCTAGATGAGCTTGGAAGCCCAGAAAACTCCAGTGTCATGAAATGATGACAAGAGACAAACTCTAACTTCCCTAATTTAAATCAGCACACAGGGTAGACATTTGTTGAAATCCCATCTTCTGCCATTAAATAATATACGAGCATCATGTTCATAAAAACAGAGAGTGGGCAAATGGATAAAGGAAGGCAGGCCGCAGGAGGTGAGCTCTGGACTTGGAACGCACTTCCGATTCACCCAGACTCTGCTCTGATCAACTAGGGTGAAGCGGACTCCTGGCAGGACTGAACTTGGGGCCCTGAGAAGGATCCCCTGTGGTGCAGGGAGCACTGAAGGCGACCCATGCTGATAGAAGAATAAGGCTGTTTTCAATCCTTGTCTAGACAAGGGAGGAAAGAAGGGGGTTCATTATTTTATTTGAGAAATCAAGGCCACAGTGTGAAACAATTTGGGTTGTCAGCTTGTCACCACCAACCTCTGGGAATGACAAACTTTCCCAAAGGCTGCCTCAGTAAACATCCAGAGAGCAGCAGAAGGCAGCATAGGCCTCCATGCCTGGTAGTCTGGTTGTGGTACGTGCTGCAGAGTTTGAAGCCCAGTTCTGCACAGACCCACAACAGCAAGGCTGAGGCTGTAGGGAAGGAGAACTAGAATATGGGAAGGTCATATATTCGATATATTCTCATATATATGTGTGTGTGTGTGTGTGTGTGTGTGTGTGTGTGTGTGTGTGTTACCATATATGCTCTTACCATAATAGAATATATGGCTTTACCATATTCTAGTCCTAGAAATAAAGTAAACCAGCAGAGTTTAGTGTAATAAGCATTCCTATAATCCCAGGATTCAAAAGGCCGGGACAGTTGGATTGAATTTTGGTTTGAGGCCAGCCTGAGCTACACAGTAAAACCTTGACTCAAAAAAGAGAAGAAAGTAAGGAAGAGGGTGAGAGCAAAAGGAAGGAAGGAGAGGAAGGAGGGAAGGAGGATGGTAGAGAGGGAGGGAGAGAGCAGAGGAAACGGGAAAGGGAAGGTGTGGGGAGAAAGCAGGTGCCATAGCTGAAGAAGAACCTGACTAGAAGATGAGGAGGCCCAACTCTTCCAGTCTGTGCTCGCCTGGGTGAGACTGGCAACCATCTTCATCTTCCAATGTCAACTATCCCCCGGGCATAAACAGACACTCTCTGCCAACATCTCATAGTTACTGTAAAGATCAAATGAAGTCGCAGGTCTGAAAGAGTTTTCTAGACTAGTGGAAGGTGAAAAGAAAAAACCTCAAACAGGCCATCACTCAGAAACTGACACCAGACACAAACCACTGGCCAAATCTGGATTAGGTGGCAGTGTTTGGGGAAGGAGGGAGCTTCCTCAGGGACACTTCCAGCACCCTAGGTTAGGAGGGTGTGAAGCCCATGGACATGATATTTTCAGGAATCCAGTAAGATCTCCAGTACTGAGAAGCATGGTCTTCATGAAAGACAAAAACAGAACAAAAACAACACACAAATTTTTAATACTAAGTTTGTAAATATGAAGAAATGCTTAATCTAAAAAATTACTTGACAACACAAAATAAATTTGAACCAATAGAAAGTCATATTTTATTCATGAGTAAAACTATTACTATCATAAATATGTAAATTATCCATAAAACTCATCACAAACTGAATATATTCTCAATAAATTTGGGGGAAAGCTAAATATATTTAATCTAAAGTTCATGAAACAATAAATAAACAATAATATGTGGGAAATCTGAAAAAGAAATGTACCGACTATGTCATCTCAGTTAGGATCTCTTCTGCTGTGATAAACACCATGACCAAAAGCAGCTTAAGGAGAAAAGGGCTCATTTCATCTTCCAGCTCATAGTCCATCCTCCAGGGAAGTCAGGGAAGGGACTGAAAGCAAGAACCTAGAAGGACAAACTAAAGCAGAGGCAGTGGAGGGGTACTGCTTACTGGCTTGCCGCAGCCCCACCCATCATGGCTTGCTCAGCCTGCTTTCTTATAGAACCCAGAACCACCAGCCCAGGAGTAGCCTCACCTAGGCTCTCCAACATCAATCATCAACAAAGAAAATGGACTGTAGGCTGCCATAGGTCAGTCAGGTGGGGGATTTTCTCAGCTGAGATCCCCTCTTCCAAATCAACCCCAGTATGTATCAAGTTGGCAAAGTACTAGGCAGCCCATGTGCCTAAGATCTACCACAATGAAACTATCCAAAAAATTGCAACATGTCAATGAACAATGAGTAGTAAACAGAATGGAATAAAAATTACTGAAATATACCTATATACTTAAAGGAAATACTGTATTTTAGATCACCAAGAAAGACACGAAGTGTTCAACAAATGGTATTAGTCAACTTAGAAGACATATAGAAAAAAGAGTGAAATGGGATCCTCAAGTCTTACACGAAAGTAAATTATCAATAAATACAAAGCCAAAGAAATAAAGTGGTGAGAACAATGGAGGTGAGAAGAAAAAGGCATAATTTTGACCATTATAAAAGCCTCTTTGTAAGCACAATCTAAAACCAAAATAATAAAAAGACTGACACATTCAACTCCATAAAATATTAAAATTGTCATAAAAACATAAATAACTTCAATAGGGAAAATTACGAATTGGAAAAACCTTTCTGCGTTTGTGCTTTATTATGAAGGACTAATTTCCTGAACACAAAGAATGCGTTGAAATTCTTAAGAAAATGTACAAAGGATATGAACAATCAATACACAGAAAAAATACAAGTGACTCTTAATATTTGAATGGCTGTCTAGTCTAACAATAAGATAAACTAGGAAATATCATTTCTCATTTCTTAGATAGCCAAGGATCAAGCTTTTGGTGACACTGTATGTTGGCAAGAATTTAATAAATCTGGTGCTATTTTGGGTAGGTAGACAGGTTGTACAATTTCTGTGGAAGATAATTTGAGGGAATACTGCAAAACTTTTAAAATGCCTTTCATCCCCATAATTTTACTCACTATGTCCATATTTTTCAAATATATTTCATATATGTAAATAACACATGTTTATTCATGATGTAATAACATAATTCAAAGTATTTCTTAATGTGTTAAAAAATTTCTTAATTTATTCATCAACTAAATAAATTATAGGGTTCATACAGCGTTACAAACAAGACTCTCCAAAGTCTTCTCTCCAAAGGATCTCGAAGATAATTTTTTTTTTTGAAACAGGGTTTCACTGTGTAACAACCTTGGTTGTACTAGAACAAGCTCTGTAGACCAGGCTGGCCTCCAAATCACAAAGATTTGCTTCCCAAGTGCTGGAACTAAAGGTGTGAGCTGCCACCACATGACTCAAAAATGAATTCTTAAATGGAAAATTAAATAGTTGGTTGTACATGTTATATAAATATTATTGTTTTGTTTATAAATTGGGTATGGAAAGCTACACAGTAACACTCAGCGGTTTTGTCATTGTCAGTGACACCAACAGGAGAGCTAGATGAATTGAGCAAGTTTTAAAAAACAAAGACAACAGTTAAGAAAGAAAAACAACAACAAAATGTTGCCAAAAATGTTAAAAGAAAGTCATCTCTGGTCACAGATTGAACAAGAACATTCTCAGCTGTCAATTCTATCCAAGAGGGCCTACAAATTCAATACAATCTGTATCAAAATTCCAGTGACATCTCTGCATAAGTAAAAAAAAAAACTAACTAAAACTTATAAGAAAACTTAAAAACTCAGAATAAATAAAATGATCTTGAAAAAGAGCAGAGTTGAGGGATGACACCTTCATAAAGAGAGCATAGGTAAATGGAAATGACTGGAAAGTCTGGAACGAAACCTTCAGATTTATGTTCACATCATTTTCAACAATATGAAAAAGGAAAAGACAATCTTTCGTCAAACTAAAACAAGTTAAATGGATAAAGAACTTCAACCCACATTTCTCCCAAAGGAGTTATGCAAATGGTCAATGTACACATGGCATTTAACTCAATGTCACCAGTCCTTGCAGAGTGGCAAAACTAAAGCACAGTGAGAGACCATGTCCTATCCATTAGGATGTCTGTCATCTTAAAAAGAAAATATAACAAGTCTGGGTGAGAATGTGGAGAAATCAGAATCCTTGTAACATTGCTAATGACACTACAAAATGATCCAGGAATGATCAAATGATCCAGGAATTTCACTTCTGAATATAAATATCTAAAACAATGAAAGTGAACATGCAAATAGATAAACCTGTGTCCACAGTAGGAGATTCTCAACAGCCAAGATCATGTAACTCATGTACCCACTAATAGACAAATGGGTAAACACAATGGGAAATGCTATTTATTTTTAAATGGGAAGGCAATCCTCATCAATGCCACAACATGGATAAAACTCGAAGATATTACTGCTAAAGGAATGACAGGGAAGGGGGTTGATGGAGATGGTAGGGTGATAAGAGAAAGTAGGATAGGGGAGTAGTCAGGATATATTATAAACATGCATGAAATTGTCAAAAAATAAAGCTAGTCAATACAAAGGACAGAAAACCAATTGAAGAAGAACCCAACACCAACCTCTGTCGTCCATACCACACGTACCCACACACACCCACATGAACATGTATACATGCACACACAAACACATACATGCATACGTATACAAAAATAAGGAGAACTAAGTACATTTAAAATAATACTCAAAAAGGGTGTGGATTCTGGAACTAACCACGTTAGGGTTAAATCTTTAACACTATTTAAAAGCTACGTCACCTTAGGTGAAGACTTAGCTCCTCTAAGCCCAAGCTTCCATATCCAAAGAGCAGCAATACAGTGCCACACTTGGTTATGTTGAGGGAAACACAAGGTTCAGATGTGTGTCTGCCCATCATAGGGGCTTGATTAACAGAACTTTCTTATTTATCATTATCTTTAATAAACAGCTATGGATCCCCTACTACACCCTACCACTGCGCCAAGTACTAAGAACACGTAGGTGATGGGATGGATGCCAGCCTCTATAGGCTCACTACTGGGAGGTGGGCCCTGCTTCCGTCTTCACTAGAGTGCTCACTTAAGAGTGTTAAAACAGCCCTGAGAGAAGAAGACTCAGAAAGAAAATCAGGAGCCACCGTTAGATGGACAGTGTACAGTGTTTGTAATGATTATATTATCTCAAAATAGAAGGGGTTATGAAGCCAGTGTAATCTGACTAACTCCCTTCAGGAGCAGCAGGGGACATTAAGAAGGTTGAAACTGTGATCACGAATAATGGCACATTGCTTCGAGTCTGTGCTGGTATAGGGGGCCAAAGGCTGAACATGAACAGCTTGGCCGGGGAGGGGCTGCAGGCTGGCAGCCTTGCAGACATCTTTGCTTCATGACATCATCCACATTCCCCAGCAGGGACCCTAGGTATCCATATGTCACATGTGTATTCTAATACAAAATAACAGACACAATTTCACATAGCTGAGTGGAGAGGGACCAAGTCACCAGCACCCCTGGGTGACAGAGAGATGGATAGAAAATGCCAAAGAAGAGGCCAGCACTGCCTTTCTCTGGATCAGCACAAATTCCAGGCTGAAGACGTTGGAACCAAACAATGAAACAGGATATGCAGGTGAAGAGCTGGTGGGAACACCCCTGGGCCAGCAATGAGGCTAGGGAGGGCTTCCCACCCCAGATCTAGCTAAACCTGGAATCCAGGGAAGACTGCAATCGCTTTTGAGGGAAAGAAACATTTGAAGGACTCTCTCACCTCCATGAGATGGGAAGTCATTGGATGAGAAGAAAACAAGATAACCTGTTTACAGTTTTTATGGCTACTTGGGCTCTAGGTTGAGAGCATAACCCACACAGGACAGGGAGGGGATTTAAATGGGAAGGCCTCACAGGCTCCTATATTTGAACATTTAATTCACAGTTGGTGCCCTAGTTAGGAAGGATTGGGGGTGTGGCCTTGCTGAAGGAGGTGTGTCACTGGGAGTGGGTTTTAAGCTTTCAAAAGCCTATAACCAGGCCCAGTCTCGCTCTTTCTGCCCCCTGTCTGCAGGTTGGATGTAAGCTCTCAACTACTGCTCCAGAACCACGCCTGCCTGCCTGCCCACCTACTTACCTGCTCGTCGCCTGCCTGCCACTATGCTTCTCACCATGATAGTCATGCACTAACCCTCTGAAACTGGAAATAAGCTCCCAGTTAAATGACTTCTGTTATAATGCCTTGGTCATGGTGGCTCCTCACAACAATAGAACAGTAACTAGACAGACGATGTGTTTCCATTGTAAGCAAAATGTTGGGCCAGTCCAGGAAAGGGGTGATGGTAGCCTGAACCCAGTAGGAAGAAAGGAAGGCAGTGAGAAGTGGGTATGTTCTGAAGGCAGAGCCAGCAGCATCGCTGACAGACTGGATGTGGGGACTAAAGAAAGACAAGTGTCAAGGATGACACTAAGAATTTTGGTTTTTTGCTTTAGCTATTAAAGGGATGAAATTGTCATTAACTGAGAAATAGAATATTGAAGAGGGAGCAGATTTTATAAAGGAAGAGCAGGAATTCAGCTTGAACACAAAAAAATTGACAAGACATTCATTCATAACAAAAATGGCCCTGGGCCACCAGATGGAGGGCACACAGAGAGTCCAATGAGCTATAAATTTAGAAGTCACCTGCCTATGGTGATATTTTAAATCAAGGGTCCTTGTTGAGAGATTTCAGTTAAAGAAGAAAGGAAGACTGATTCTTGGGGTATCTAAGGCTCATAGCCTGTTTGGAAAGTTATCAATAAGCTAGGGAAAACACCAGGAGAAGACAGTGTCATCAATGTCAGGAGTAAAAAGCAATTTCAGGAAAAGGGATAACCATGTGCCAGTAGTTGACATGAAGGGTCTCACAATGAGAACTTGGAGTTGACCACGATTTTGTAGTAGATGGTGATTAACAGAAATTAGCAATTTGTCAAAGCCCAGAGAATAAGAGACTGTGGAATATTCAGCCCTACATGAGACATCGATATCATAGTCTCCTCCCAAGGCCAAGGACAGAAAGACTGGGACAGCTACAGGAAACAGTATTTTCCAGATGCAGTGCAACAGTTGCACATACAAACTCACAGACATTGTGAGGGAATGTATAAGCCCTATTCAAACTCAGTCCACACCAAACCCAAGGCTGGAAAGAGGAGATGGGCACGAAGTCCCACTAAGGAGCTGCTGGCAACTGATAGTTGGTAGGAGAGGGAGAGGCAGCTTTCCTTAAGGGTATGATCCCTGCTAAGTCCAGTGGAAGGTGATATCCAAGAGTATATATGTGGCCCAAATCATACGTGATGAGTTGGGGCAGGGGAGGCACAAAGTTTTGTGGGTAGGAAAGTAGCGTCAATCTGGGAGGACTTGGGGGATGAATATGATCAAAATACAGTACATGAGATTCTCAAGAAATTAACTTAAAATTATAGGAGAAAAAAAAAGTTAACCACTAGATTGGGCAACTGGAAGATCGCTGACAATCTTAGGAAGACCAAGTTTGATGGAAGAGAGACAGGAGCATCATTTTAACAGACACAGAAAGAATGGAAGTGGTCACAATGTAAGGACATTTTTCCTTTATAAATATATTTAACTAGAAAATGAAGGGATGACAGGGTACAGTCCTAGTAAACACTCTAGGAAGGGGTCAGTAAATCAGCATGTGTGGACTACACTTGACTTTTGCTTTTATAGTTTTGGGCTGTCTTGTCCTTAACATGTTTACTTTAGCTGTTTCCTGAGTGGTTAAGGAAAAGACCACATGGTCTGCAGACTAAAATATTTGTTGTCTGACCCTTCAAAGATGAATCTTGCCAATTCAAAAGCAGATAACAATTCTAAAGAGTTGCTAATGCCCCAAGAAGAGAAGCAACCAGATATTTTGCACCTGAGATGGAAGTGCTACCACACCCTTAATAATAATCATCATCATCTTGAAACAACAGAACCTGAGTATTGGTTTACAGGAAACATGGGTAACAGAATGAGTCAACAACACAATGGAGATGCAAAATCAATTCTTGTGAGAAAATCTGCAGGGAAAAAAAATAAGACCTCATTTCTTAAACAATATGGCTCAAAAGAAAATAGGGAGGGAAATCTCTAGATTAAGTCTTTAAGAAAAACATTTCAACCAAATACATGGTGTGAACCTTATTTGAATTCTGATTCAAATAAACCAATTGTAGAAAAAAGTCAGAGTTGGAAAAATGTCAGCACTACTCAGAGACTTGAAGATATTAAGAAATTACAGCCAATACCAGAGAGTAAGGGATTGCTATAATGTTTTCTTTAATCTTCTACCTTTTAGAGACTAGTACTGAAATATTTGTAGGTGGAATCATACAATGGCTGAGATTTGCTTCAAAATAACCCAGTGGAGAGGTAGAATAGGAGGCTTAAGTGAAAAAAAAATGGGTCATGAGTTGATAATTATTGTGGCTAGGTAATGCTTATTGGGGGTTATTATTCTATACTACTTTGTGCATGTCTGAAATTTTCCACAATAAAATGTTAATTTTTTAAAGGTAGGCAAAAGAGACAGCAGTGTGGGAACATGGTGCACACAGGATGTGTAAATGACTCTGATTCGGAGCAGCGGTTGGAAGATGTGAGCTTGGAGAGACATCAGATCTGCTGAAGGCAGCTTGCCCTGAAGGATGGGCAGAGAAGAGGGAGCCGAACACACGAAAGGGGAGACAACATGTGTGAAGGCCCAGGCTTTAGAAGGGTAGCCTTTCCACAAACTTCCCAAGTGCCTATTTTAGAAGGGTGTGGGAGGTGATGGTATCTACGCCCACTCTAACTTCTGCTGTCTACCATCAGGCCTTATAGCTGAGCAAGACAGCCCCTGCCTTGAGGCTAGAGAGATGACTCTACGGATGAACCATTTGTGCTGCACAAGTGTGTGGTCTGGAGTTTGGATCCCCAACACTTCCCTGAAAAGTCCAGGAAGCGTGGCAGCCATCTTTACTCCCAGCTCTCTAGAGGCAAAGAAAGGGGATCCCTGGTGTAAGTTAGCTAGCTGGACTAGGTGAAACTTTTGAGCCTCAGGTTACGAGAGAGAACCTGCCTCAATAAACAAGGTGAAAAGAGATGAGGAACACACCTGATATTAATTCAGGCCTCCACATGCACACAAGCATGTATGTACACACACATTCTCTCTCACACACAAACACACATACATATATGTGCACACGCATACAAAATATACATGCACAAGCAAAAAAACGGGGGGGGGGGGAGGATGGAGACAGTGAGTGGCCCTGTCCCACCAGGCACAGAAGTCATTCCCTAACAGGGCCGATTTGCATGTTAAAGCTGAAAACGTCTCAGCCTACACAATTCCTTCACCACCAGGTCCTGTTTCCTCCAGAGCAAGCCCAGGCCTGCTCCTCACTGGCCTCTGGCCTCTGACCTCCCAGTCCTCTCGTGGCAGATTCATAATGTTCATTCACTTTCTGGGGTGATCCACCCATGGTCCAACAGGGTGGCATTCGAGAAACTTTTGGTCATGGCGTTTGTGACAGCAAGAGTTTGTACATTTCCGTATCCATGAATACAAAAATTTGAATTCTTCAGCACCAGGCTGAGAGCAATACAAACCTCAAACTTCCTCTTCTTTCAAAATCCGAACAAAACAGCAAACCTATTAGGAATTAGCACCTATGTGACACCTGACATTAGTCACATTTACAAGTCCTCCAACTAACAAAGCGAGTTATCTTATTGTCACCTCATATTTTGAGTTTGAGAACTGTGACATTGGCGACTCAGAAAAGGGAAGAAAAAAAAGCAAGCGAGAATGTAAAATTTGTGTTAAATCCTCTTAGTGGTTTGAGAGGCCTCTTCGCCAAGCCCTCCCACTTTCGAACCTCACCACAGCCTCGTCTAAAAGGATGTGAGAGCCAAGGTACTCTGCATTGCCTGCTTTTCACAAATATTTATATATTCGTTTAATCCGCTTTTCCTGGACCCAGAGCTCTCAGCTACCATAGGATAGAAGAATGGCGGCTTTCAGGAACTCTGGAGTCCCCTGCACTCAGAATTCCACCGGCCACTCTGCTGTCTCCCTCCTTGGCACTAACTCCTGTGCTCGGGCCACCACTATCCATCTCCAGCTAACATGCAATGGCTCCTTATACCACTTCAGTCTTCACACAACACCTAAAGGTAAGCACTAGCGTTATATATGCCAAGGAAACTGAGACTCGTGGGAAACAAGTCCCCTGGAACTGGCGATCAGCACTCTCCCTTTAGGAGCCGGTGTGCTCAGTACGCATGCGCCCCCATCTAGAAAGTGGGGCCCCTAGGGAATGCACAGGGAGTAAATGTGCTGAGTTCTATCTGGCACCATCATTCACAGAGACCCACATTCTCAGAATAAAAGTAACTCTAATTCTCCATGAGCCAAAGACTGGAAGGGGAGAATTCCCACCAGACTCAACCCCTCCACTTCCCTCTGCTCCCCTGGACCTGCATTTATCTTCCTACCAGTGACTGAGATAATGCTCTGTGCATAATACTGAATTTGGAACACCACAATGAATAATACAAACACTGTCTCAATCCACAGGGAACTTTCTGTCTGGAACACACAGACATTAAAGTAATGAATAAATAAACTGAAGAGGAATGCTGTGGGGGGGGGGGGGGGGGGAAAGGGGGGGGGGGGGGGGGAGGGAAATGGGGGGGGGGGGGGGGATGACATAAGAGAGGGAACAAGATAGACCTAGATTAGATAGCATAATAGCAGTTGTCTATACAGATAAGATCTCCCTAAGGAAGTTGAGATCTCAAGTTGAGAACTAAATATAAAAACATCTGTGATGTAGGGGATCATTCGAGCTCTGAAAAGGATGGAGAACACATACAAAGTTCAGCACTGTCATGTTCTAAGAGTCTAGCGTTGCTGTCAGGGGAAGGTAATAAACAGAGATGTAGATTAAAGCTGGAGGGTGACCAGCTAGATCCTACGAACCACATAAGCTAAGAGATAAAATCCTAGATTTCAAACTGCGAAGGGGCAGAGTTATGATTACATTTCAACATTGTGAAGGCTACCAGATACAATGTACTTCGTAATACCTAGTACTATGAAAAGGAGCAGAAAGGAAGTGGGGGCATCAGTTGGAATGTTCCTGTGGACAACTAATTAAGAGAGGATGGTTGCTTGGTCTAGGTGGTAACAGCAGGAGCAGATAAAAAAGGAAATACTGTAAAGTAAGATTCAAATCTGTATTTCCTAGTGTATCTGCCTAAGAGTGTATCAAAGTGCAAATATCAGTGATGACTCCTGGACTTTCAGGCATGTGAAAGTGATATTCATCAAAAGAAAAAAAACAGAAGGGAAATATATCTGGAAGTATTATCAAGAGAATTTAACTTGATGAAAGTAAGTAACTGTCAACCCAGATTGCTATATCTAGCAAAGTTATCTTTAAGAAAAAAATCAACAGAAATGTCAAAGACATTTCAAGACAAGCACAAAATAAAGTAATTCACGACCGTCAAACCAGAACTGCAGAATGTAATTAAAAGACTCCTACACAGGGAGGAAGAAAGATAGTGTTTAATCATAAAAGAAAACAGAATAGATTCCATGAGAGGAATAAACAAAGAAGAGCTAGAGAAGAACCCATCATGCCTAGCTCAGTACACTGGCAAGTCTCTAATACCAACAGGAAACAAATAAAGCAACAATTGCATCACCAGGAGAATCACTAAAAAAACTAGACAACAGTAAACCGCTCTCAATAGTAACTCTAAATATAAAAACTCTTAATTCTATAATTAAAAGATGCAGACTAGCTTACTAAATTGAAAAACAGGACCTAACCATTGTCTATCAGAAACAAAACTTACTGGCAAAGATACAGGCAGACTGCAAGTCAAAGGAGGAAAGTCAAGGCACCAAGAGAACGGAAGTCGAAATTGGTCAGAATTATGTAGCTGATAAATTCGATTTAAAGCTGAAATTAGGAGACAAAAAAGAAAATCAGGGCATGTCAGTAAAGGGAGCACTCTATCAAGACATATAACAGTTCTAATTGCATATGCACCAAACATTGCTGCATCCAGTGTCATAAAATAAAGACTCCTAGTCTTAAAGGGACAGATAAGTCTATAAACAGTACTTTGTGACTGGATTCAACACTGAAATCTAAAAACAGGTAGATCATCCAGACAAAAACTCAACAAAGGAAGTTCAGTTTTAAAATGTACCATAAATAAAATAAACTTTGAAGCACAATTAATAAAAACTCAGAGACAGAAAGTGGGGTTCAACCTGAAGGTCAGAAAAGCAAAACAGCCAGCCACTGGCTCTTACCTCTGCCTCAGTCTGAAATGGTGATCCTGCCTCCAGGAGTCTCAGAATGAGACTGAGACTGAGAACTATCTCCTCCCGTCTTATAATTCTCTCTAGTTCTAGGACAAGAGAGTGCACTACTACCCCCTGGTTTCTATGGCAGGATAGTGAGGCTCCTGAGATGAAAGGTTTGTGTCATTGCCACCTGGTCTGTAAAACTGATCAGTGTGACTGTTTCATTTTTCTGATCTTCAGGCAAGCTTTATTTATTAAAAAACAAATGAAATATCACTACAAAACTTAATAGATATATATATAGAATATTCCATCCAGTGAATATGCAATACACATTCTTATCAGCAGCCCTTGAAGCTTTATCTAAAATAGATGACATTTTAGATAATGTCAACCCCAAAGCAAGTTTTAACAAATACAGAAAGGCCAGCCTGGTCTACAGAGTGCTTTCCAGAACAGTAAGGGCTATGTAGAGAGACTCTGTCTCAGATAAACAGACACACATAAACATACATACATACATACATACATACATACATACATAGGTGACAGATGATAGCTTATAGACAGACAGATAGATATAGATGGACTAGTGAGAACCTAGTAGTACAGCACTTGCCTAACATGAGCAAGTCCTTAGGTATGATCCCCAGAACTACAAAAATATAAAGAAAGAAGACTAATAAAACTACAGGTGGAGAAGAGAACACCACAGATACTAATGAAACCCTGACACTTATTAAGGAATACTTTGAAAACCTATGCTCTGAAAAGTTAGAAACGACACATATGATCTACCCAACCCCAAAGAAAGTAGACAAAGAAGAATCCAGATGACAAATCAACGCAGAAAACTACTCAACTTCACCAAGGAAACCATTTTTCACGAGTCAAACAGCATCTAATGTAAGCAAAGGTGGCCACAAACGGCCCTTTTCTCCACTAGCAGTTTGATTTAATTAAGCATCTTTTGGATTTGTTACTCCATTTCAAAATCATATGTATCTTGGCCCAGTAAATTTACTTCTCAGAAGTGTACATTTAATTTACATGAAACATATCCTTCATGTTCATTCACTACATTATTTCTCAAAACCTTAGGGCAATGAACAATCTGCATGCCTACTAATACAGACTGATAAATTAATTATTATATATCAGTGCAATAAACAACTTATATGGCTCTATAATAAGCAATGAGATTAAAGTATAATGATAAAGTTTGCCAACAAAGCAAAGGCAAGGACTAGACAGACTCACAACCACAGGCATTTAGAGAACTAACATCAATAGTGAGTAGAAAAGGAAGAAGCAATGCCACTTTCTTTTTATGCAGCCAGTGTTACCCTGTTCTGATATGAAAACCTGGTAAGGACACACACAAACAGAAAGCTTATATTTTTCTGCTCTTCTTCAATATAATGTTTGATGTTTTCGCTAGAACAGTGGAACAAGAAAAAGAAATTAAAAGAATATAGATTTTAAAAAAGACAAATAGTTTCTATTTATAGACAATGTGATCCTGTGCTTAAAAAACCCTAACAGCTCTAGAGAAAAAACCTTCAATCTGACAATTACTTTCAGTAAAGTAGCAGAACAGAAATAATATCCAAAAGTCAGCAGCTTTTCTATACACCAATATCAAACTTTCTGAGAAAGAAACCAGGTGCAGAATCCCATTAGCAAAGCCTCAAAAAATAATACAACATCTGGTAACAAACCTAACCAAAATGAAAGATCTCTATGGTGGCAACTTTAAACGACCAGAAAAAAGAAGAAGAAATTAGACACTAGGAGTCTTTTCTAAATTGAAAAGTCTTTCCTTGAAGGTCTCCACACAACTAGAAGAAAACAATCCTAAAATCTATATAGAAGGACACAACCCCCCAAACTGCTAAAACACAAAGAGCAATGCTGGAGGCATCACAATCCTGATCTCAAACTGGATTACAGAACCATTGTCACAAATACACACTCTACTGACATAAGACAGACAACAGACCAATCCAATAGATTAGAGAATCCAGCTACAAACCCTCACGCCACAGCCGCAGCTGCAGCCACTTGATTTTTGACAAAGACAACAAAAACATACATTGGAAAAAAGAAAACCTCTTCAACAAATGGTACTAGGGAAAATGGCTGTCTCTGTGTACAAGAATGAAACTGGCTTCATTTCTCTCTCACCCTATTCAAAGGAAAGCATTCTAAATGTATCAAAGACCTTAAATGTAAGACCTGAAACTTTGATACTAGTGAGAAAAAACATAGGTATAATACTAGAAGAAATAGGCATACTTAATGACATTTTTAAAAGAATTCCAAGAAAATAATAACAAGAGTGCTAGTTAGGGTTACTGTTGCTGCAATGAAACACCATGACGGAAAGCAAGCCGGGAAGGAAAGAATTTATTTGACTTAAGCTTCCCCATCATAGTTCATCATCAAGGAAATCAGAACAGGAACTCAGAGCAGGAAACTGAAGGCAGGAGCTGATGCAGAGACCGTGGAGGAGTACTGCTTACTGACTTTCTCATCATGACTTTCTAAACCTGCTTTCTTATAGCGCCCAGGACCACCAGCACAGGGAAGGCCTCACCAACAAAGGGCTGGGCCCTCCCCCATCAATCATTAATTAAGAAAATGATCCCTACGCTGGATCTCATGAAAGCGTTTTCTCGTTGGAGGTTTCTTCCTTTCAGACAACTCTAGCTGTGACAAGTTGACATACAACTATCCAGAGGAGCAAGGTTTATCACATGGGATCTCATGAAATTCAAATGCTCTGCAGAGGAAAGGAAACAATCAGTGGCGTGAAGAGATAGGCTATAGACAGGAGAAAAGCCTTTGCTAATTGAGCTTCTGACTGCAGATTCATATCTAAAATGTATAAAGAACTCAAAAAAACCCATAAAAGCCATCTAGTCAATAAGTAGAAAAGTAAATGGAAATTTTCTCAAAAGAAGAAACACAAATAGTAGATAAATGAATGAAAAAATTCAACATTCTTAGCCATAGGGAGATACAAATTAAAACTACATCGAGATTCTACCTTGTGCCAATCAGAGTGGTTATCATCAAGAAAATGAAAAATAACAAATACTAATAAAAATGTGGGGGAAGTGAATCTTTACTTACCGTCGGTGGAAGTGCACACTAGTCCAGCAGCTATGGGAATCAGTATCCAGTTCTACCCCTACTGGGTGTTTATCCAAGAGAATCTGAATAAGCACTTCACAGCGATGCCTACACATCCATGCAAAACTTGCACTGCCATGCTATTGCCTATAGACAAGATATAAACTCTCCTAGATACACACTCATGAGCAGATGAATGGAGAAGACGTGATACACACAGTGGAGTTTCATGGAGCCTGGAATAATGAAATTATGTTCTTTCCTGGAAAATCAGATTGGTCTAAAGATCCTGATGCTAAGCAGAATGAGCCAGACTTGGAAAAATAAATATCACTTTTTATATATCCTATGCAAGACAGAGTAGGAGGGAGGGGAGAGGAAGGAAGGGAGACAGAGTAGAATAGGGACTTAATGGAAGAATAAAACATTTAAAGGGATGGGAAAAAAAAGACAATTATTACACTTTTACTCTAATGTTCAGAATCTATATCTAAAGTACATGCATACATATAATGTATGTATGTATATGACATAAATATGAAAGTCAAAGGGAGAGTTCGTAGGGAACAAACAGGACCAAAAGGGAGAGTGAAGAACAAGACAGAATAAGGGGTGAAAAGGGAAAGTGGGTGAAGTGTAATGATACATGTGTGTAAAACACTGAAACAGAGCCCATTGTTCCGTACCCTATGAAATTATTAATCATAAGAAAAGAAGTTAACTCGGATATGATGAGTTTGAGATGCCTGTGGGAATGCCAAATGGAAGCATTAAGAAAACTTTTGAATATAGAGGTCTGAAGTTCAGGAGGGAGGCTTGGGCCAGCAACAGAAATTTTGGAGCTGTAACACATTGAGCAATGACCTTATAGTAACCATGAGAATGTGCCTCTCAGATCTCCAGCTATGGCCAAGAACCCCAGCTGCTGGGCTCTGGAATCCTTTATTGTATGTCAACAGAGAGGGTGGGTTAAGAACAGCAAGGTTAGCTCACTCCTGCAAGGCAAGGGACCCTCCTAGCTCAGGACACTGGGGCTTTCTGAGAGCTTTGCCTAGCAAGCTTCCACCACCCAACCTGCTTTCCTTCAGTCTGGCACTCAGAGTCTGAAGGGCGTGGTGAATTAAGGACTCTTCCAGTTTTTCCTGGCTCCTTCCCTATTACCTCTGGTGTTTTGTCTAATAAATTCTTTCCACATTTCATCCCATACTGGTGTCTACTTCTCAGAGCACCCAAACCAAGCGGGTTTGGTTTATTCATATCTCCTTATATCTGTCCACAGCTTGGACAACTACTTCCCAAATCACTCTGAGCTTGACTGTGTGACTTGCTTTAGGCAACAAAACAATAGCAAATGTGTCACAAATGAATGATTGGAAAGGTTTGCACTTTGGGCCTTGCTTTCTTTGCTAGAATGTAAAATCTTTGTCGCTGAAAAAATGCGTGTTAAAATCCACCTCCTAGTGTGAGACCCCCAGCATGGGGTCTATACCTTGCTAACGAAGCCCTGGAGGGCTTTCTTGTCCCTTCTGCCACATGGTTCCATGTCACTCAGCATATAGGTGTAGAGAGAGAAGATGGAGAAAGAGTTGACAGCCCGTAGATGTGTGGTACCAAACTGACCATCCAATGTCAGTCAAGCCAACCCAAGACAAACCAACCCGCAGACTTGCAAAAAATACTAAATGTTCGTTATTTTAGACTTCTAAGTTTGGGAATGGTTTCTTGGGCAGAAAAAACTAACTGAAAAAAAAACACAGGGGTTTGGGTACATAAAGATGGTATTGAAACTCATAAAAATGAGACAGCCTTGTCACAGACTTGAAGGTCCTTGTTCTCTCAATATAAATCCCTTGCCCTTAGTCACAGCCCTTTCTGAAGTTTTACTTAACAGTTACTATGTTACAGACAAACTGAGGATCACATTTCTTCTGGGAGGAGCATTATTCTTTTCATAAAATAATTACAATCTTTCATATGAACATATGGTGCATACACACACACACACACACACACACACACATATATATATACACATGAAGCTTATAGAAAAGGTTCCATGTGGCTTTTTTAACATCTTTAGTGCTAGGTAACCCTCTCCCACCCTTCCTCCACCCTGCTTATTGATATTTGATGGCTTCTGGGGAGAGTTAGTTTTCATTAAGGATGTTGTCCCTAGTAGGTTGACCATGCTGCAGTGGATGGTCCCACACCCATAAGTATTTGGGCAGCACAAACTGGACTGGGTGGCAAATATGTCTTTAAAAAGAAGATATGCCTGGCAGTGGTGGTACACGCCTTTCATTCCAGCACTTGGGAAGCAGAGAAACCCTATCTCAAAAAAAAAACAAAGAGAGAGAGAGAGAGAGAGAGAGAGAGATGAAGTTTGTAATGGGAGAGGGTAAGGTGGATTTGGGAGGACTTAGAGAAAAGAGTGGGGGTGAATACAATACAACTACATGGCATAAATCAAAGTTTACTATTTATTAATAAGTAATCACTAAAATTAATAAAATAATATATTGAAATTTATTGGGTATAAAAGTTGGCAAGATATAGAATTCTTCCACTTCAGTTTCCCAGTAGCACTTTCTACACACACACGCACACGCACACACACGCACACACGCACGCACGCACACACGCACACACAC
>NW_004949095.1:3819198-3825933 GCF_000317375.1 Microtus ochrogaster
ACGCGCACACACACACGCACACACACGCACGCACACACGCACACACGCACACACGCACACACACACGCACACACACGCACACACGCACGCATGCACCATCACATCACAATCTCAGTCAAGTCCTCACTGTGTTTCAGGCACTGATGGGTCCTTGCTATCACTTCACAATCAACCTGTGATAAGGACCTTATCGAAGATACTCAGTGAATGTGATGCCCTCCATCTGCAGAGAAGATGCACCATGATGGACAGAAACAAAAATCAGGATTTCCGCAGGCTCCATAGTGGCTTTTTACTTGGCTAAATTATCAACTTATTGACTGCCCACTAAGGGCAAACCATTAAAGAAACACTGAAAAGAGACAAAGTCCTTGGTTATCAGGACCTCACAGTCTGTAAGGTCAGCAGCTCCCTGGTGGCAGGGGTAAGCCCAAGATGCTCAGAGACTATGAAAAAAGGACCCATGGGTGCATGAAGGGAATGCAGGATGCCTCCTGGAAGAAATAACTGTGGCTAGGGAGGTTCTCATGCAGAGACCAAGGCAGGCTCAAGGTAAATTAATGGGGAGCTGAGTGGGAAGACAGACGGGAGAAGAGTCAGAGTGACGCCTGGGTTTCTGGCTTGTTAATGAAATGAATGTTGGTATCGCTTGCTGAAGGAGGCTATGATGGGAGGACCAGAGGAGGTAAAGGAGGGTGGGTTTGTTCGTAAAGAAGGCGACTCTGCAATAACATGAAGCACTAACGTAAGACTATCCACTGTTCTACTGGGGTGAAATTCTGAATAAAAGAGAATCCTGGGTTGGAAAAGAAATGTGGAGGGCAATATAACATGTGGGTGATGGCTGAAAAGAGAAGGGGAGAAACCCCCTGGGAGGGTATATGCCGTAGGAAAAAAGCCAGGGTGCAGCCAGGAAGCATCTGCACGAAGGATCCGTCATTTAGTCCCCCTCTAGAGATGCCAGTCAACACTAGCGAAGAGTCGCCACACAGGGGAAAGTTCCCATGAGATACCAGCAAGGGACTTAGGTATCAGTCTCAGATACTCCAGTTCACCACTTATCGCTCCAATGTAAGTGGCCAGAGAATTATTAGCATTAAAATGTGAACAATTAGTAGCATGCATCCATGAATGCGTTTTAATTAGGACTCTAAACTTCACAATGGTTCTACATTGGAAACCAAGACTTGAATAAAACTCAGCTCCCTCCCCTCCCTCCCTACCTATTGTTATCTCCCAATTTATAGGCCCTTTTGCTTATCAGCAAAATGTGAATAAGGATTCCTTAGTTCAGAGAGTGAAGATAGGTAGTACACTGCCGCCTAGGGCAAATACCCAATAGCAGCCTTCATCCATCCTTCTAACCAAATTTCTCAAACCTTCACTTGCATCGGATTTACTTGATGGCCATCCACTCCCAGTATGGGTCTGACTCAGAACTATGGGGGTGCAGCAGAGAAATTAATTCTTAGTGGTGCTGATCTTGCTGTACTCTAGGACTGACCACCTCCCTGAAGTTTCCCAGAAACTGAATATGTAGTCCTGATAACGACTGTGGATCTAAGTCCTAGGCTTTAAGTGCAGGAAGGATGGTAAGCCACGGTAGAATAAGAGACAGGGGCAGGGCAGAGCTTACTGGCTCAACTACCACCAAAGCCTTTCCGGACCTAGAAGTTAAATAATTCATGCCTCCGTGTTTGAAAAGCTATATTGACACAGCCCTCAATCAAGGAAGGGAGTGGGTCTGTAGAGCCATGGACAACAGGCAACACAGTAGACTAAGGTTTCCTCCATAGCTGGGGAGATTAGTGAGGTGTAGGGGGGCTGGAGAGAGTTAAAGACAATAGAAGCTGGCCTGGCAGCAGGGCAAGAGCAGTCTCCATCCGTGGTCTGAGGGTAGGAAGGAAGCTGGTGGGAACTCTCCCCACCTTCAGATAAACCAACCTTTGCTCTGGGTTAGCAAGAAACTAACCTGGAACAGCCTGGGGAATTCTACCAATTCTGCAATACCCTCCCCCGCTCTCCCTCCAGGCCTTGGTGCTGCCCAGGAAACAGGTGGCTAGAAATCTCTAGACAAGCCCAGCAGTAACAGGAATGGAAGGAAAGTGTCTTCTTTTGACAAATGCCTGTCACAGGCGTCATCTGCTTTTATGTCTTAAAGATCTCCTCTGAACTCCCCATTTCCACCTGTAATTTCATACAGCCCACATTCACTACTAGGCTAAGTAGTGAAATTGATAATATTAATGAATCACCATGCTCAGCTCACAGAGTTCTGTCTGGGGTATAAAATGTTGAGTTTACTTTGTAGCCTATAAAACAATTTCACATACCACTTAATTTATTCCTCGCACACTGAAGAAAATTGGCGATATGAATCCTCTTCCATTTTTTTTTTTATCGTTCTGATCCTCAGCTTAAATATCTCCTCTTCAGGAGCCGTCGGTGACATGCCAATCTAAAGTCACTCTGTCCCTGCCACATTGCCTTAGATTAATCCTCTGAATAACATTCATCATGGGCTGGTTTTGTTTCACTCTCTCTGTAGCAGAATATGAATTTTATGAAAGTGGGCTATTTGGCTGTCTTGTTCATTGCTGTAGTCTCAATATCCAAATCATTACCCAGCCCAGAACTGGTACCTGGGCCATGTTTATGCCGGGGGAGGGGTGTTGGAAAGAAAGACAGGAGATGGGGGCAAGGAAGGAGAAAAATATGGAAAGAGGGAGGAATAACGAAAGAAAAGACAGGAATTAGAAAGGAAAAGAGAAGATGAGGCCAAGGGGAAGGAAGGAAGAAGAGGAGGAAGAGGGAAGGGTGCAGGAAGAAAGGGGAAAGGGAGGGTTAGGTAGTGTCCCCACCCAGCCACGAAGCTAGAACATACCCTGGGGCTTTGCAAGTTCCACCCACAGTCGAGGCTCTTCCTCCCCCCATCCCAGGGCCACTCTAAGCCAGTACTCAGGTTCTAACATTGCCAGCTGACTCTCCTCACCTGAGAACAGAGGTAGATCCAATTAGCACTCTTAGGCCTGAGCTCTGGTCAGCTCACCCAGAGCTGTGATGAAGGAAACCCGGAGTTAGGAGTTGTTCATGTGTCATCTGTCACTGTGAACCACTCCTCTATGGAAGGGTAGGACTTACGCTATATTTATAGGATTGTTACATTCGAGAAAACATCAATCAAGGACTAAATAAGTCAAGAGTAACTCAATTTTCTTTTAAGAAGCAAAAATGTAACATGTTCCTCATCATATTTTAAATTAAGAATGAAGAATAAAATTTTCATTCAGTAAATAGTTGGGGCTAAGAGGGGGAGATGAAGGAGAAAGAAAAAAGGAAGAAAGACAGAATCATGGAAGAGTCATTCATCTTAAAAGGGGAAGAGGCCTCTTGTGACCACTGATGACCCAAAAGATGGGATACAGTGCTTGTGTATGGACAATCCTCTCTTGATCAAACAGCCAACAAGGATTAAAGCAAGACCAGACCCACTATGCTATAGTCAGACAGCATGCAGTTTGACAAGACAGATACTTTCTTAAAGTACTATACTTAGTTGGAGAAACCAGTCACTTAAGACCAAGAACCATGCCCAGGGGCTGGGAAGAGGGCTCTGTTTCTAAAGTTCTTGCTTACAAGCACAAGGACCTGAGTTCAATCCCCAGAACCCATACTTCAAACAAAGAAAAAAGAAGAGCATGGTGACACACTTGTAACACTAGCACTAAGAAAGCAGACACAGGCACTAGACCTATGGGGTAATCCCAGGCCAGTGAGTGAGAGACCATGCCTCAAACAAGAGACAGACTACATCTGAAGAACAGTAACTGAGTTTGTCCTCTTGCCTTCACATACACACACACACACACACACACACACACACACACAAACGTGCGCGCACGCACACACACACACACATGTGCACGCACATGCATGCACACACACACACAAGCATATCTTATATTATTACTTTCCCACCTCTCCTAGAAAAGGCCAGATGTGTCTCTAGCTGATGCTGAGGGACAGGTAGTTACAGTTATATTCTTGTAACTGCATCAGCCTCTCTGTCTGTGAGAGGTGAGTCCATCCGTCAGCCCTAGGCTGTGCTGTTACACAAGCCAGAAAGTTTACAAAAGCCCATGAGGACAGATTCACATCCTGGCCAGAGGCTGTGTGCCTGAGGCAGAATCACACCTTCCTCCAGTCCCCTCAGGATGCTGTGCCCCCCTCTAACTCACCCATCTGCCAATTTCAGCCCCATATGAGAATCTGTAGCATGACTCTGTTCACCTGAGTCCTAGACTCATGTTTATGACAGATTTTTTTTTCAGATGTGGCCAGTGAAATTATAAAGCCTGGAAATTTCAATTCTGGCTCTTTCCAAGCAATGTCCCAAGAAGATGAATGAGAGCCCTGCGTCTTCAGTGAGGCTGCATTCTGTCTCAGAATCTCATTCACTGCAATCCCAAGTCTAAGTGTGTCTCACAGACAACACAACTCCCTAGAATCCTCGTGTTCATGACAAAGCTGTCAGGCCTTAACACCAATTTTCCCACTTACATCTTTGCTGCTGCCAGGAAGGCACCCATCTTCAGGTAAGCTCATCTATACGACAAGTGGTTTTATATTGAGCTTTTTTGTTGCAAATAGCTTCAGAGTTTATAAATGTATACTCGGTCCAATAACCTAGATCCCGGCTCCCCACCGCACTATAAACACCGTGAAGACAAAGACTTTTACTCTTCTCTCTTGAGAGACCACGAGCTCCCATGGTCCTGCCTCCCACCCTCCTCCTCTTCCCCTACTGCTCAGCTGACAAGTCAGAGTGTGCTTGTTAAACTCCTGCTACTCGTTCTGCTTTTCCTAGCTTTCCCTCGCTTATTGGGAAGGCAAGGTAACATACACCAGGAAGAAGAAATGCATTCTTCTGACCAGAAAAAAAAATTTTTCCACTACATAACTGACTTGCCCACTGGAGACCGAGAACAGTTGGTGCCCTTCTTACATGGTCTCCTCTGTCTGCCACCACTAAGAGAGAAGACAAAATAAGGAATGGCCTTGACTTTCGATGGCTAATTTTGATTGTCAACTTGACATTATTGGAAGCAGAAACCTCAAATGAAAACTTGCCCCCATCAGACTGGCCTATAGGCATGTCAGAGGGGGCATTTTCTTGATTGCTAATTGATGTAAAAATGCCCAGTCCTCTGTGGGTAGTACCATCCCTAGGCAGATGGGCTTGGACTATATAATAAAGCAAGTTGACCACAAGCCTTGAAGCAAGCTGGTAAGGAGTGCTCCTCTGTGGTTTCTGCTTCAGGTCCTACCTCTAGGTTCCTGCTTTGAGCTCTTGCTCGGGCCTCCCTTGCTGATGGACCATAACCCTCAAGCTGAAATAAACCTTCTCCTCCACAAATTGGTTTGGTTGCAGAGCTTAGCACAGCAACAGAAAGGCAAACTAGATCACCTAGGATCTGCAGGGAACAAAAGGCAAAGTCACACAGGACTATAAGATCTCAGACTGCTGCTGTTAGGGTCAACGCCAACTGCTCATCTGGCCCAACCCTCACTCTGGGATAGAATAAGACCCAGATATGTTAGCGACTTGCCCATGGCTACTTATTGGGGCCAAATTATGGTATAAATGAAGTCCGCCTGACAAATGCTTTTTTCTCTGCTTTACCCCACCCCCAATCTGTCTGCTTTCCCTCTGTTCTTCTTGATCTGATAAATTACAGTGATAGATGGTAAAATGGAAAGGTAAAAAGTTAGAAACATGTCCAGAATTATCTATTTCAGGCTCAAGTTTTGCCTTCCTGCTGGAATGGGCATTTGGGCGCACCCATGGCCCTATCAACTGGGGACAGGCATGCTCCTCACTGATCTGCAAAATCCCTTCTGGGAAAGCCAGAAGTGGGAAGGCCATTTCCAAGTCAGCCACTAATACCATGAGTGAGGCAAAGCTCCCTACCTAAAACGTCCTGATACTGAGCAGCAGACAGCGACACACACACTACCTTTCTGTCTGACAATCCTATCACCTCAGGTAGGGGTCACGTGCACACTCGTCTGGAATCCATGACGAAGACTATTCCAAGTGGCCAGGGAGGAAATAAGGAACACAAACTGCACGGACACCAAGCAATGATGCTACTGATGAAAGAAGAAGTCAGAAGTGACATGAAACAAGAGCCAGGAGGACAGAGACATCACTTTCCACCTATAGATAGCAGATGCTTTAAATGTCAACTGACCCCACCCACTTCAGCACAGAAGCAGCTTTGTATGGGGCAAGTCAGCCAGCCTTGGATTTAACCCCAGCTCTGTCTCCTACGTCTGGGTGGATCTGAGCAAGTTACTTTCCTTAGCTTCAACTTCTTCATTGATAAAATGGAGGTACACCCTTGATAAGCCTGGGCAAGGATTCGTTATGGTAAAGTCTAGAAACTGCTCAAGATAGCGTCTGGAAACTAAAGCCCTCAATAAGTAGTAGCTAATTTTTTCAAAGCCTGAAATGATTTAGTTACCTGGAAGACTCACGGGTTCCAGGGGAGGGATGACACTGTGACTGACCCGTCCCTAATAAGGCTTATCTTTCCTTAGCACAGCAAAGAAGTAAATGCCAGACATTTTCCTACAAAACTATGCTTCTGGAATGTGGGTTTCTCAGTTGAAACCCGGATAACATCTACCAATCTCTCTCTCTCTCTCTCTCTCTCTCTCTCTCTCTCTCTC
>NW_004949095.1:3826543-3837449 GCF_000317375.1 Microtus ochrogaster
CCAAAGCCAGTATGTGCAGTAGGATCAAAAACCCATTGCCATTGTTCTTGAGTTCTCAGTAGTCCTCATTGTCCGCTATGTAAGTCCGGTTTTATCCCATGCTTTTTCAGACCCAGGCTAGCTGGTCTTGGTGAATTCCTTGGCTTTTTATTGATTGATGGTTTGATGTTTGTGTTTTGGAGCTGGTGCCCAAACCCAGGACCTTGAACATGCTCATTAAACACCCTACTGTTGATTTACATCCCTTACCCAGAAGTACATATTTTTGATTTGAGTTTTTCAGACAGAATTGAAAAGAAGTCTTAGAATCTGAGTCAGAACTGTTCCAAATAGGAAAGCTACAAGATATGACATGAATGCAGGACATGTTATTCTGACTTCTGACCATGTGTTCAATCGTATGTCCATCATCCATCTCTACCTGGACAGACAGTTCATACACAACCTCAAAAGTACCCAGACTTAGACAATAATTGATGTAATTACCCATACTCCAAAGTGGCAAAGCCATCTTTGGCCAGAGACTTAGCAGGTAAGAGACCTGCAGAAAGCAATAAAACAAAAGGCCATCTTTTTTCTGGGCACTGGAGACAGGAACCACACTTTCGCAAGAGAGGGAGCTCTATTTTCCAGCAGTTCCTGCTGGGAACAGACTACCAAGTTCCCTCCAATGTCTTATACCCCACCTTCCTTCCAGTGCAGCAAGCCCCTCTTCTGGTTCTCACAATGAACTAGTTCTTATTTCAGTATTAAAAGACCTCTTCCTATCATGAAAACACTTCTCCCTGGTCAGGTTTCCCAGCCTCCCCTTGGGACTAAGACATTCTGCCCTCCCCGGAGGATGATCCTCTATGACACAATATGAGTCTCATCCCCCAAGAACACGAGTGACTGTTCCAACACATGGACCTGGGAAGGGAAAGGACTTGATTGTTTCCAGGTCTGGGTTAGCCACCAACCGACTCAGCCTGAAACACTGGCTCTGATGTGTCACCGTCACCCACCTCCCTCCTCCCCCCAAGAGACCAGACTGCCACATTGGTCCCCACATAAAGGAGGAAGCCGAGATGGAGGAGATGGGGGAAAGTATCTGCCATCATCCTCTCTAGATCGCCCACATAAAAGGCACGGAACATGAGTATACTGCCCCTCCATTCTGTTCAGGGAGACATCCAAATCCCATCATAAAAGCAAGTCACTCGAGCCTGGTCTACCTTGGTATTCTCCACCCAAGCCACACTCTCAGGAAAGGACCAAATGTCTGCCCCAACTAGCAGCTCCGAGAGACACCCAGGCACTCCATTCACTTCCAAAAGCACATGTAGCCTCCTTCATAGAAACTTCACTAGAAGCTCAACCCCTTGCTGAACACTTTCTCAACAGTCCCCCACAAAACTTGTCTCCATTGGGGACTGGCGAGCTGCTTTTGTCCGCAGTCATGGACGGGCTTTGAGAGGCTCTGAGGCTAGTGAAAATCCCCAGGCCCTCGTCTACCAGAGGGCTGAGAAATGTAAGCTCCAAGCCAAATGCCACCCCTAGGACCCCACCAAGGGGCACGCAATTGGCTCCTGGAATATTCTAACAAGGTGCTGTCCAGACTGGGGCAATTGCTGGAGAAGTTGAAAATGGAAAGACGGCATACATAAGAAGAGCTGGTAAGGAGCCTTCCAAGAAGGTCTGGCCCAGATCAGAGCCTCCGAGGTCCAGGGACCCCAACAGGTAGCAGCAGCAGGGGATTCGCGCTGCCTCCAGGAGGAAAAACGCAGCCGGGCTTGTGGCCACGCTGACACGGGCAGCCCCATCCTCAGCTGCAAAAACCCAACCCCACTCACCTTGAATTAATGCAGAGTCCCGCGCTCAGCTGAAGGAGGGCGTGCTAGTAATCCCGAGGCATCATTGAATTGTTTTAAAAGAGCAAAAGGGTGGGGGAGGGGAACCGAGAGAGGGAGACAGAGGGACAGAGAGAAAGTGGGGTAAGAGAGGTGGTGAAATTGCGGGGAAAAGAAGGTAAAGTCTACAAAAAGAGACGCAGGGGAGGGAAAGAAAACAAAATTAATCAATGAAAAAAAGAGACAGTTCGGGGGACGGAGGGAGGAAAAAAAATCTGTCTCCTGCCCACACAGTGCAAAAGAAATTTCTGGCATTCAGAAAGACTCTCACACTTGTGCCTTCAGAGGGGGCAGCTGGGGAGATAAACAGCAAAGGGATAGAGAAAGAAGACAGAAGGGTATCCAAACGGAGAAGAAATCTCTCTGTCCAGGCAGCGCAGCCCCAGAGAGCTGTGTGGAGCAGGCAGGAGGCGGGCAAGACTAACACGGGAGCGCGCAGAGGCTGCGGGGAGGGGCGGGGGGGGGGGCATCGCAACGCTGGGTTTATCCACAGATCAGTGCAGTAACCAGGCTGAGGTCCAGAAAATTAGGTCAGGGTTTCTGAAAAAAAAAGTTCACTGACCTCAAACTTCCGCGAGTGGTTTCCACTGAAGCACTGAATCTCCAGGCAGTTCCTCCTCCAACCCCGATCTCTGCACCCCCTGCGCTAAACCTCACCAGAATCCTAGACTGGCCTCACAGGGTAGGAAAAGTGATCAGAAGAATACTCACTACATCTAAAGAGAAATAAAAGCCACGTGGGGCTTCTGGAGTCAAGAGTGGATAGTGGGAAAGAACACGGTCCCTGAGCCCAGCAATGCCCAAGAAAGGGGACCCCAAAACGTGGAAGGAACCTCTCTGCAGCCGGTGGCATTCTCTGAGGATACCCAGGGTCCAGTTCCGAACTCCAAGGAAAGCCAACCTGTTCCCTGAAGGCTGCATTAAAAATTAGTGAGTCAAGCTGGGGTTTCCACATCCTGCTAGATTGATCTCTGGGGTTTCCTCTCTCCCGTTTCTCTGGCTCTCAGTCAGTCTTTCCCAGAGCACTGAAAATGCCTGCAAGAGTCACATGGGCAAGGGTTCCTTCCATCTCCATCAACAGATTCCAACAGAGAAAAGAGAGAGGCAGTATGACAGGAGGGACAAGAAGAGAACTGGAAGGGGGTAGGGGGCAGCACCCTTCTCTCACCACGCTCACACCCTGAGCTTGGCCCTGGCCATTCCTCTTCAGGTTTCCTTGAGGGTTTCAAAGTGAAAGGGACACTTGGCCTGTTCACTCTGAGTTTCCCATGGCTGACAGCACAGACCCTCTCTACTCAACTAAGCCAACTCCACATACTGTCCTCTGCCTGACACCCAGAGGAACTGGGAAACACCCCATGAAAGGAGGTGGAATGGCCAGGAGGCCACAGCAGCTACTCTTTCCTCTTAGTCCAGTGGGAGATGGATGTGAAAGTCCGGGGCTGTGCTATCTGCTTGCTCCATTTCACTGCCCCTGCCTCCCAGACAGGAAAGTCTGCCTGGAAGGTTCGTCCAGGTTCATCTCATGAGCAGTCAGAACCATGACTCTAGGTCAGATGATGGGTAAACTTTCTCACCAAGCCCCCCAAAATCTCAATACGTGAGATTCTCAGTAAACTGAGTCAGTAGCCCCAACATTAATCAAGCAAAGATCCACTGGGCATGGGGGGCGGGGGGGCTATATATCAGTTTCTCAGAAGCAAAAATGGTTCTGTGAGTCAACTGTACCTCATTTGAGGGCGGGGGTACGTATGTTTAAACAAAAAATGCCTCCACAGAGGTGGCAAGATGTTTGCTACCAAATCTAACAACCTGAGTTCAATCCCCAACCCACATGCTAGACAGAACTAATTCTAGCAAGCAGTCCTCTGGCACATATACGTGGCCCATGCATCTTCACAACACAAACATAAACAAATAAAGAAATGTAACTTTAAAAAGCCTCAGACGCCCTCTTAGCCAGAAGAGGCCAAAGTCTTCCACTGTAGAAGTAAGTGCTCATCCCTAAGAAGAAGCTGCATAAAGCCAGAAGGGGAGGTCCTCTGACTTCAGAGAATCAATCAGCCAACCAAGAAGAGGAGGCCCTCCCCTGAATCAACTTCAGAGCAACATATTAGAGTCTGCAGAAAGGAAAATTATAACTCCGTATCCTGGCCCCTGCCCACAGCAGAGACACACACTGACATAATTACAGCCATGGATGCTTTCCCCACCCCCACCGCCACCCCCTAAAGAGGGCATTTATACCACGATATTCGAGCTTCTTCTTCTTTTTTTTTTTTTTTAACTGAAAGTTTCTGGAACTAGAATAACAGAAGGCGGATGGTTCACTGGCTTGGAATCTCCTCCAGAGAAGAGCATCCGTGCTCACCCCCTCAACCATCCAAACAAACAACGATCATGCCCACAAACAAAATTCTCTTGACAGCCTCTTCCAACACTTGGGAGAGTGCCACCGATCTGATGGCCATGGAAGAGCCCCTATGCCTGTTCAATGTGGCGGTTCAGTCCTGACGGCCAAGGCCAACCCTCTGGATACACCTGCTATTTTATTTCGAGTCTGTGAATACAAGTAATTGAACAATTCTAACAATATGCTGTCCTTTCAGACACAAAGAAAACATCACTTTGAGTCTTATCCCATTTGAATGAGCCCTGGCTGTTGCTGTAAGGCAGTGGGGAAGCAGAGAGTGAGAAAGCAGACGGGAAGGCAGGAATCCATCTCAGCAGACACACATGCCCCTCTCCAAGCAGGGGAAAGCGCCAGGTGACTGGCACTGCTTCTCAAGCCTCTAGGACTCCCAGCAGGAGAAAGAGCCAGGTGACTGGCACTTCTGCAATTCTTTACCCTGGCAGAAGCACCTTGCAGTCCTGGTTTAGACCTATGCCTGACACTGCACTCCCTAATGGGACTTTACTCCATACTGGGGCCATGGCTTCAAAGAAAAGACCCTGCTTTAATAATTCAGCCGGCTTGAATGCCATTTAGTATCCATGGCAACTAGTTCCCTGACATCTAGTTGTAGGCAGGATGTGGCTAGAAGGAGGGAAAAGAGGATGAAGGGAAGGAGAAAAGGGGAGAAAAGATAGGCAAAGAAAACCAGGTCAGATCTTGTTTCAACTTTCTCTTTCACTCCTCATCCTGATCCTGAGGATACAAAGCCTGAGGAACTCTGAACCTTCTCCTCACTCAGCCTTGGCTCCCTCCCACCCGGCCTCTGCCCGTCCCCCTTCTCTACTAGAAATTGGGAGATCCAGACTCCTGACTCAGCATTCCAACTCAGCACCTTGGGAATGCTTGCTTGCTTATTTATCTCTTTGCTTTTTTTTTTTTTTTTTTTTTTTTTTTTCCTTTAAATAAGGGGGCCACGTGTGTTTACTGTGTCCTGCCAGTTCTTACCATATGTGATTCTATGGTCCTCTCCCCATCCCTACACCCTGCAACCTTTCATCTCAGTCCAGCTGTGTCTGGTGCTCTCTATCTCTCTTTGTTTTTATTCTCTACTTACCTACCTATCATCTACCTATCTATCATTTATCTACCTGTCTATCCATCATCTATCTACCTGTCTATCTATCCTCTATCTACCTATGTATCTATCTATCTATCTATCTATCTATCTATCCATCTACCTGTCTATCATTTATCTTTCTATCTATCCCATTTTAAGCTAATGTTTTTTTTTAATTAAAATTCTACTTCCCTTGTGAAAAGCATGCTGTCACTCCAGTGATGGTCCTTCATCCTGCAGGTTACACACCAAACACCAGCTCTTCTCAAAATCCTCCAAGTCAGGCTCAGCGCCCCCCTTGTAAGCTCCCACAGCCCTGACTAACCCCTGTTGTGCCTTATCTCTACATTGCAATTGCCTTCTCATCTGTCTGCTGTCTCCTCCAGCTGGCAGGTGAGTACACACAGGGCAAAAGAGAGCCTCCTCCCTGCTCTGTCCCCAGCGCCTGCTTCTTGGGAGGCACTGAGAAGGAGATGCTGAATGAAAGGATAAATAATCTACAGCCACAGGTTTCTGAATCACAGCTTGTTAAAGACTTGGGATGCACCCATAAAGGACACAGGGAAAGGAAGGGCAGGAGGGGCTGATTGAATACTATAATGGATACAGAAACAAGACGACCTCCTCTCCCTCCCCAGACTATTCTGAGACCATGAGAAACAAAGAGGTGTGAAGGATCCAAAAGGGACTCAGCAGAAATGGGGAGACAATGACGCAGGATCCCTTAGCCCATCTCAAGGCTACTCTGGCACCATATGGGAAAACCCTAATGGTTACTACACACTAAGTGATAGGGTTCCTTCCATATAGCCATACCTCAAACTGCCTGCGACCAACCATCTCAGCCTTCTCTCCTGGCCCCATTCTCCCTGGGAACAAGGCCACAAGGGAAGCAGACGGAGGCTGTGATGTGGCTGCCAGAAGAACATGGACCAGGGGGGCAGTCCTTTGGAACCAAATGAAGATGCTAATGTAGATTTCTGTCTTCGAGGAAGTAGCTACTGTAAAAGTAAAGAAAATATTCTGTGAGTTGGCATTTTTTAACGGACAAACAAAACCTGTAAATTCAAAAATATTTGCCTATAAATGTGAATGAAAGGTAGGAATTCAGCACAGGAAGGTTCCTCCCCGATGTTCAGTAATGAAGTCCTTCATTCCTCCATCACAGAAGAGTCTCTCTCTCTCTCTCTCTCTCTCTCTCTCTCTCTCTCTCTCTCTCTCTCTCACACACACACACACACACACACACACACACACACACACACACACACACACACACACACGTGCACAGAGCCCCAGTTAAACTGAGACAGACTCCAGCCAGGGACCAAGATTTACATGGTGTGCAGCCCCCACCCATAACCCAGAAAGCCAGGCACTCCTGGCTTGGAGCCCCAGCCATCACACAGCTTTTTTCCCAAATAATCCTTTAATCCAGACGGAGCTGCCTACCCTCCAAGATCTGCCAAGTGACACACAATCTTGATATTATGCACAGACTGAGTGGCACATTCCATTAGCAGACTCCCATGAGTTGCCCTCACCAGCTCAGCCTCATGAGCGACCTTCACACACCCCTCATCCAACAAACAAGCTAGTCAGTCGTAAAAAGCAGTGAGGTCCAAGACTAGAAAACAAAAAGAAAAAAAGAAGGGAAAAGTACATGACTTCAGAAATGACACGGCTTTATAGAAATGATAATCTCATGCCTGAGATTACATCTACCCTCATGGTTTGAGAAATTCAAGGTAGAGTTAGGCTGCCCTTCCTATCCCAGGGAAATACTAACCTCCCAGCTGGGAAAAAAAAATTCCTGTTTGCTTTTGTGCAACTTAAACCTGATCTAAAGGGGAAATGTAAATTTAAAGCTTCCTCTACGCTCAAATCAGCCGTCATACTTCCTTCCACTGGGCTGAAAACACGTGCCCACAACCACATATTCTAACCACTTCTCCGTGTAACACCCAAACATTAGGACAGACCTATGCTCTTCACCACCCCTGAGAACAGAGCCGGAAAGCCTGTGGCAGCAGATGTACATACTAATTCCATTATGCACACAAATAAACTGCCAAGACATTGCACAGACACACCCGTACACTCAGAACTAAACCTTGGGCACACACACACAGTCATGCAGCTTTCTGCGCTTTCAGTGTGTGTGTGTGTGTGTGTGTGTGTGTGTGTGTGTGTGTGTGTGTGTGTGTGTGTGTGTTTAGCTCAGATTGGTGACGCTTTGGATTATAAAGTTGCCATGGTTACCTTCTGTGAAGGAAACTGGGGTAATTGAACTCTTGGGGTTCACCATTCAACAGATGCTGCTCATTCCCTCCTGCGGGCTGGCTCACTTGTTCGCTCTGCCTACCTTTCAGCACTGGCCGCTTTAAGTGATGGTTTCAAGTCCAGAGCATCATGATCAAGTGAGAGGTCCTCCTGCTGCACCGGCTATACCCTAGAAAGACATAAAACTCTGAAACTGAAAGCTAATTTCAACATATAGGCTGCCCTGGGAGAATCTCAGGCTAACTGGGATCTAAAAGCACCTGAGAGATAAGGTTCATGCCCCCAAAGGAAAAAGAAAATACATTGGCTATTTCATAAAATGTTCTAAGAGAATGAAACTGAAGGACGCAGATCAGTATAGAGCCACAGAAACAGGGAGTGGCCCCCGACATGAGCTTTCTCTCCTCTCTAGAACCCCTTCCTAACCTCCTGGGTGATTCTTACCTCGTTCATTTGGGCCTCTGGGACAAGGTATTGTGGAGTGATACAAAGGCTTATAAATAACAGGCCTTTATTTACCTGTCGCAGCTGTGGTGGTGGGCCGCTGAGGTCAGAGTGCTGCTGTGGGGAGCATCTCTTCTGGACCAAGACTACCACCTGATAAAGTTCTCACAAGGCAGACAACAGAGAAACGCACTCACCCTATTCTCCTTTTCTTGGTCTTTTGAGACAGGGTTTCTCTGTGTAGCCCTGACTGTCCTGGAACTCACTCTGTAGCCCAGGCTGGCCTCAAATTCATCCTCCTCCTGCCTCTGCCTCCTTCTGCAAATCCTATCAGCATGTACCAACACAACTGCCTCATCCTACTCTAACAAGGGTACAAATTCCATACTGTGGGTTTGACACTTGAGATCTAATCACTTCTCAGAGCTATGGCCTCCAAGCCCCATCCTACAGGGATAAGATTTCGACATGAATTTGGGGGACAAGAGAGCATCGTCCAGACTGTACTCATTATATCAACTGTAAGAGGAAGGAATTTCTTGGGATGATGTATGCCCTAGATATGACTCTGTCTGTACATATGGGGAACTGCCCAGATTGACTGGTTAAGCAAAGGGCTTCAACACAGTTCACTTCTGTCTCATTGCCTCCAGAGTCCAACAAGACCACACACTGGGAACCTCTTGGGAAGTAACTGACAAAAGCTTCTTCGGATTTTGATGACTTGCTGAACAAAGAAAAGAAATCATTTCATGTGTAGGAAAGGCACGGTACACCAGTGCTCAGCCGTGAATGGGGGACAGACAGGAGCCTGAGTCCAGTCTTTCACAAACCACCCCGCGCCTCACAAGTTTGCCTCTGTAACTCTTGGCTTCTAGGTTCTCAGATGTCTTTCCCTATTGCCTGGTAATTCAAAATACTGTGTAGAACAAAAGAATTTCATTAAAATATAAAGCACCTGAATATTTGTTGAAATCAGGGGGGCATCCAGATGGCTCAGTGCCTACTCTCAACACTGATGTCCTAGGTTTGAGCCTCAGGACCTACACGGTGGAAGGAGAAAACTGACTCCCACAAGTTATCCTCTGACTTCCACCTACATGCAATAGCACTCAAATTTGTGCACACACATTATGCATACACACACACATGCACACACAAACACAACACAAATAAATATATAACATTGTAATAAAAATTTAAAGATATAAACCATAATCAACAATACAAATCAAATCTACATACCCTTTTCTATTCTTGCCCAAAATTTTTACATCTAACCCAGAATGGATGAGTCAAGAGTAACAAAGAGAAAAAGTTGGAGTTAAATGGACAAAACTTTTCAGTTTGGATCCAGCTACTCACAGGAGGCCTGAGCTTGGGCAGCCTTAATCTATGGAGGACAGGACAGTATAACTAACCAGCTGGAAACAAAGACCAGGGAAGCAAACAGCAGCATGGAATATTCGTTACTGTCACCATCACAATGGAAAGAGAAGGAGAACAAGAGGAAGTTAGTCATGGTGACATCATTGGGAATTCCCAACTTCCCTGCTCCTTTTGTGATGGACTGAGCCATGCCCTCCTCCAACCCTCCCCCACAAAACTCCCCACATACTAAGATTTTAAGCCTTGGTGCTTTGAGATCCATGAGTCTATCTGGAGATAGCATCTTTAAAAAGGGAGTGAATGCATGAGGCTATTGGGCAGGACATTTAATTGTAATTATAAGAGCAAATTTGTGCACAGACACAGAGGCAAGGTGTCAGGTTATCACCTGGGAAGATGAAACAGGCCAATGGTCAGTTCTTTGCCTAGTGTGCACAGGCCTCTAGTTCAATCCCACATCCCAAAAGGTTTTTGATAAAATAGTCATAAGAGAAGAATGCAAATTAAAATTATACGATAACATTTTATTAGAACCTGCTTTTCTCAATCATTGGACAAGGGGGACTAAAAAGAAGGAGAAAAAAGAAAACACACACACAAAAAAAAAAATCAAGCAAAAAACATTCTCCTCTACTGCCAGCTAAAGCCAAATTCCTCCTTGATTTCTCACCACACTGAGACTCAGCAACACATATGAGTGTCCACAGAGCATGCTTGATGAAGAAGAGGAAACACAAATGTTTCTTTTTTGTCCACTCAAAACTGGCAGCTCCTGAGGCACCAGCAGCTTTCTCTTCCCAGAAGAAGGTATCAGGAGGCCAGCCATCAAAACAAAAAGCTTGGAACTTCAGTCCTATCAGATCCTGGGAGGTCATCAATATAAGCTCTTCAAATTAGGCTTTAGTTTCATTGTCAGATGGCCCCCATCCTGCCTAGAACCTTGTCTTCATTCTATAAAAGGTGTAAACAGAAGCCACACTCATTCCTAAAATTACCCTGACTGGGTCTCAATTACTCACTGTTTGGTTGGAAGTGAGATCCAGCACCCTGACACCCCTATATCCAAGGAGTCTGGGATGTTTGGTTGAAAACATCACCCCAGCCCCTGGCATCCATTTCAAGCCCCCTCCCCTGGGAGTTGCCTTGGTCCAGACTCCACTTTCAGGAAAGGCCACCAAGTGGTGACCCCCACTGTTGAAATAAGGAGTGGTGGGGCTGTGTCCCCGGCACCCGGCCGCCCGCATGGAAACTGTATTCTTTTAAACACCGCTTGGCCCATTTCTATCTAGCCTCTTCTAGGCTAGCTCTCCCACCTGGACTAGCCCATTTCTAATAATCTGCTGTAGCCTACGAGCTGGCTTACCAGGAATGATCTTAACCTGCGTCTGC
>NW_004949095.1:3840119-3842133 GCF_000317375.1 Microtus ochrogaster
GAAACTGTATTCTTTTAAACACCGCTTGGCCCATTTCTATCTAGCCTCTTCTAGGCTAGCTCTCCCACCTGGACTAGCCCATTTCTAATAATCTGCTGTAGCCTACGAGCTGGCTTACCAGGAATGATCTTAACCTGCGTCTGCCTGGAGTGGGAGAATCATGGCGACTCACTGACTCAGCTTCTTTCTCCCAGCCTTCTGTTCTGTTTACTCCTCCCACCTATGTTTTAACCTATGAGGGCCAAGCAGTTTCTTTATTGCTTAACCAATGAAATCAACAGATTGATATGACACTCCCACATCACCCCACTTCCCAGGGAGGGTTAGGACCACTCACACAGGTTGCCACCCAGAGAATGAACACATGGTCTCCTCTTCTCTTGCTTTCCACCTCACCATGCTTTCCGGGTGCCATTCAGAAGTGAGGTAATCTATTAAACATGGGCATCTTTTGTTCTGTCTAATTTGGTCTGATTGGAATGACTTGTATCAGCAGAGAGACTCATCTAAGAAATATTCCTAACATATGGAGGTTCCACATATATAGCCGGGGAATGGGGGTGAGGGATGTCCTGTTTTTCCCACAGTCCCAGTCCCAGGGCCATGAGTTGGAAAGTGCCCTTTTCATCCACGTGCTCTCTGCCAGACTAAGATCATAAGATCATCTTCACCTTGGTAAGTTCCCCTTTTGGACTACATGCAGTAGAGAGGGGCAGCACTTGCACTTCCTTATTTTTTCCTTATTTTTGTTGATTTTTGGGCTTTCCATTGAAGTCACAGCTGTGCCCAAAGCCTGACCCAAGCAGGTAATGGTACCTAATTCTCAAGTGCCTTTACAGATCTGAGGGTATGGCATTTAACAAAAGAGTTTCTAACACAGAGACATGCCAGCTTCCGCAGCACCCTATAGCTCCTCCAAGAAGATGCATGGTTATGGAAGAACTTCTGCCTTGAGGCTTGCTTTTGGGTTTGGCAAAGCCACCCACAGCCGGCCTTCTACGTCTTCAGCTTCCTGGATGCCACTCGGGGAATAGATCTTTTCATCCTGCCAAGACAGGTAAACTAAATCTTCCCTCCCTCACAGGAAAATCTTTGGGCCTCTTGTACTCAGCAGCTAATGGCAAGCACTGCTTCTAGGCTGGTGTTCTCCAAGGACTGAGAAGAGACTTGGGATTGCTTGTGTAGCTAAAATGCTGTCTCATTTCTGGTCATTTATTCCCCTTAGATCTGTCTAATGGCATTTGATGACTTAAGATACTGGTAACTTATTACTTCATTTGTTAAGTTTCCTGCTAAAATATAGACAGGTGTGCCTCTTTAACAGACTTCATAGTTCATGATTTCAGGTGTATCTTAAAAAATCCAGAGTTCCCAATTCCCTTTAATTGTCTTTTAAAATGTGCATACTTTTAACCTAAAGCAATGGCCTTTTGCTATGACACCAAGATGTAAATCTGTTCCAGTTTTCTTACAGATACCTACAGGTTCCTGGAAAAAGTTTTGCTGTTGTTTCAAAACTCAGATCTGGAAAAAAAAAATAACAGTCTCCAGAGCCTATTTTAACCCCACCCATTTTCAAGCATATTTTACAGGTCACTCCTGCTGTCTGGGCCAAGACCAACTTACAAAGTGCTCTCTACAACACCTGCACCAGCTCCTGAGACTTCACCACTGGTACCAACTCTCCTGCATCAAGGACACCTACCAACTAAAATATGGTTTTATCTGCTATTGTTCCCAGTTATACACCTGAGCCTCACCTGCACAACCAGGACACTTCTCTGTCCCATTCTTTCTGGCAGTTAATGACTTCCCATGGCTACCCCATTCATAGGGCCAATAATAACAATACTTTTTTCTCCTAGCCACCTGCCTTCTCATCTCTCTCAAGAAACAGCTGCCTGAGGTGTTGTGGGGAGCAACAGAATGGCGCCCAGACGTGTGGACAACTGAATCCACTGAAAGCCTGAGAAAGCTTGGGAAAGAGTAAAGCATGTTTTCTTGGTAGCAACAA
>NW_004949095.1:3843178-3844572 GCF_000317375.1 Microtus ochrogaster
AGAGGCTGGAACTAATGGGTCAGGCAGTGATTAAAAGAATACAGTTTCCGTGTAATTATTTCGGGGCATAAGCTAAGCTAGCCATGTGGGCGGCAGGGTGCTGAGGACGCAGCCCCGCCGCTCTTAATTCAACAAAAAGTAAAAATAAATAAAATAGAATTAAAATAAAGCTGCACAAAGATGGAAAATACACAGAGAATATTGATACTGTATGCTATTATGCTCTCTTTGAATTGTTTGAATGCTGAGGAAGGAGCAACAGATGCTAAAAGATATTTTTTATAAATATTTATAAATGCTGTTGAACTAACCAACATAGATATTTTAAAAATGCCTTGACTTTGAAATTTGGATGTAAGGACATGATGCTTTGGAAAGGAGTTTCTTATTTTGTTTTCACAGAGGGTGAGAGTCTGTGGATCGCTTCTATCCCAATATGCTATGATGGACCACGCCCTCCTGAAGGGTTGCTGTGAACACCTTCAGAAAATTGCTTCACTCAACTGCCAACTGAGATGAAACTAGCACACAGGTTATACCATGAAAGACCTAATTAACAACGCCCTCATTCAGCAGGAAGCAGTTTGGAGAGAAAAACCTGCGCCCATGTTCCCAAATATGGTTTATAAACATTTTTTTTACATTTAAAGGGGGATATGATATAGGTATGAATAATTTGCATTAGTATAGATTTTGCTTTATTGATAGAGATTTAAGGTCAATTTTGTTATATGTATATGTATTTCTGATCTTGATTAAGGTATTATGATTGTGTAGTTCACTTAAAATGTAATGTATATAGCTTGTTAATAGATAATCATAATAGTCAAGTTTGTAGTCATGTTAGTTAAGATTTTCTAGATATACATAGATATATTTTAGATAGGCATTCTTCATATTTTTCAAAGATTATAGAGTATGGCATTTTAAATTTTTTAATAACTTAGGGTTTTTCATGACAATGAGACATGTCTGCTCCTGGCGGCACCAATCTACTTCAAGAGGAAGATGGGCATTGAAGAGGCTACTTAAGGAGTTTGATAGCCATTTGGGCAAGAAACTGCTCTTGCCTGGACTATTGCATAAACTGGACACAGAGAACCCTCAGAGAGAGGACTGCTGAACTTGCCTAAAGGTGAGATGATCTATCGGGGTTCCAGATTCATGAAAGAGTCTGTGAGACATTCCGCAGGACACAGCAGATAGTGACTGAACTGTCTTTGGAATTTCCTGCTTCATGAAAATGACTCTGGATACTATGGTCCTGAAGGCCGAAGATGGATGCCCCAGTGGTACAAAAGAACTTTGGGTGACTGTCCAGGCAGTGAGATGTCTCTGTCATTTCTAGAGTTTTGTAAGTTGCTTACTTCTCATTTACTTAGGTAATAATATAT
>NW_004949095.1:3845475-3856382 GCF_000317375.1 Microtus ochrogaster
TCTCTCTCTCTCTCTCTCTCTCTCTCTCTCTCTCTCTCTCTCTCTCCATGCTTTCCTGGTGTCATCTGGGAGTAAGGTAATCTACTAAACATGGGCATCTTTTATTCTGTCTAATTTGGTCTAATTGGAATTATTTGCGTTGGCAGAGAGGCTCATCTAAGAAATATTCCTAACACTCACTCCTCCCATATTCACACCCTTTGCTGAGCTACTTAGTGGCTCTTCTCACAAGCAGAAGTTCACAGAAAGTTGGGCTCCAATGGGATGTCAACAGATACAACACAGAGACTTCAAATGCTCCTGCGAACGAGGGATGGCTTTCTCACCATTTGCCACCCACATAAAGAGAACATTCTCTGCCTGGAGGAACAGGCAGGACAGGTGAGCTAGCCCAGAGTTATCCCTGTGACTGACATCCAGAGCAAAGCTACCAGCCAGCCTGCTAGCTCTTGAACATAAAAGCCTTGCATTATAAAGCCTCTGAGTGGGATTGTGATGCTAATCAATGGCTCAGGAAAGGTCTGCCTACAGTTTCCTAAATGTACTTGAGAATGAGATTTCTGAACACTGAAAACTAAGCACAGAAAGCTCATTGGCTTCAGATTTTTTTCTCTTTTATAATTGCAATCCACCATAACCTGAATTAAAAACCAGCGAGTTCCACAGCTGCTTGACCTCTCTTAGCCGAGTCTCAGTCTGAATTGAGAACCAGCTTTTATTAGTATGAACCTCATCCCAGGAAAGTACCTTAGCTTGGAGCAGAGCTCATGGTTCACACTTAGACTCCCAGCTAAATGGGAGACTGAGGCAGGCGCATCAAGAGTTCAAGGCCAGGCTAGGCTATGTAACAAGTTTGAGGCCAGCTTGGGCTCCAAGAAAGAGAGACAGAGATAGAGAGAGGGAGAAGAGGGAGAGAAAGAATGATCAATCGTGTGTTGGCATCAAATGGGCTGTGCCAAACAGAAAGAACTTCAATGGCTGTGAAGCTTTTTTTTTTTTTTTTTTTGGTTTTTTGAGGCAGGGTTTCTATGTGGTTTTGGAGCCTGTCCTGGAACTAGCTCTTGTAGACCAGGCTGGTCTCGAACTCACAGAGATCTGCCTGCCTCTGCCTCCCAAGTGCTGGGATGTGGTACCCAGGCAGCATGGCCCACTAGGGCCTGTGCCACTGAGAATCTAGCCCCAGATGTGAAGTTTAGAATGACCTTTCTGTCAGTCCAAAGCAGCCAGCCTCTGGGGATAAGGCATACAAACCACCCAACAACCAGAAAATTAGCTCATTAATTTTTCTTTTTTTTTAGGGGAAGAATGGGTTTATTTCAGCCTACACTTCCAGTGATGAACTAAAGTGTAATGAATGGTCTGTTCTGTCTCTTTAAGAGACAAGCCCCACCCACTCCCTCCCCCACCCCCATCCACCAAGGCAAACATCCACTTCCAACCTGAGCTCCTTTCTTTCCTGCTCCCAAAGAGTTAGCTGTTGTCGTGGTTCCTCCCCCCTCTGCTCTTCCACCTTTCCTCTTACCCCCTTACCCCTTCCCTTCCATAACCCACTAAATAAATACCCACTTTCTCTGTATGGTGTACCAAATAGGTTTATGTCTCTTACTGGCCATGTGGCTCCCTGCCTGGGACCCACTGCCAGTGGCACTGGGGAACTTCAACATTTTGTCTAAACCAGTCTATCACTGAGGGACATCAGGGCAGGGAAGCAGAACCATAGAGAGCACTGCCTACTGCTGGCTCTCTAGTTTGCTCCACCAGCTTACGAATATTCGTGGGGGTATAGAGGTACCTTAGCCCTTCTGTGGCCTGAACTAATTGTGTACTTACATTCTCTAGCCAACTTCCCTTCTTGCTATGGGTGTCTGCAGAACCAAATTAGTCCTCAGAAGGTTATGTGGTAAGCGTGGAATCATAACAAAGGAAGGAGGGGTGGTAGGGCATGTTTTATCCAGGCTATGGAAAATCCTAATAAATATTCCCATCTAAAATTAGAGCTCACGATTTAGCCATTCTGCAATGTATACATATATCAGGACCTCATGTTGCATTCTATAAATATACACTAATTTTTAAATAGTGCTCAGTTCTAGGAAATAAATATTGACATGGTGTCTACCCACCTTGGAGATCAGCCCACTAACCTCTATCAAGTCAATATTTTCTCTGTCTGTGTGTCAGTACTAATTATGTCTGTGTGGGTGGGTGGGTGGGTGGGTGGGTGGATATGGGCACACACACATATGCATGTATGCCACACAGAACAACCCTAAGCATTGTTCCTCAAACACAACTCTTGAGGAAATCTTTTTTTTTTTTTTTTTGAGACAGGGTCTCTCATTGGTCTGGAACTCACCACATAGGCTATGGTGGTTGGCCAGAAAGCCCCATGATTCTGCAAGTACTTTACTGACTGAGATATTTCCCCAGCCTCATCAGTACTGTCTTTACTAAAGTTTGTACAGATTAATCTGAAGGCTGGGAAGATGGCTCAGTGGGTAGAGCACTTGCTGTGCAAATGTGAGGACCCGAGGTTAAACTGCCAGAATCCATGTAAAAGTAGGGCACCGCAGCCTGTATCTGAAGTCCCAATACTACATACATGCATACATACATACATGCATGCATGCATGCATGTATACATACAAACATACATGCATGCATACATACAAACAAGCATGCATACATACATATATACAAACATGCATGCATATATACATACAAACATACGTGCATGCATGCATACAAACAAGCATGCATACATACATACAAACATGCATGCATATATACATACAAACATACATGCATGCATACATACAAACAAGCATGCATACATACATACATGATGGCAGGCAGAGACAGGAAGATTCCCCAGAAGCTCATAGCCCTGCTAACCTGGCATATACAGCAATCACCAAGAGACTCTGCCTTAAGGAAGGTGACAGATGAGGACTGACATCAAGGTTGTCCTCTGAGCCAGGCCATATTGGCACACAACTTTAATCCCAGCACTCAGGAGCCAGAAGCAGGGGGACCTCTAAGAGTTTGAGGCCACCCTGGTCTATGGAGTGAGTTCTAGGACAGCGAAGGCTACACAGAGAAACCCCAACTTTAAAAAAAAAGTCCTCTAACTTTCACACACATGCCATGACACCACACACAAATGCATGCGCACGCATACACACACAAAAGTGTGTGTATTCTGAGAATTGAGGTGTGAAGTATTATACAGAAGTAGCACATTGTCTCATTTTAGCTTTGCTGTTGTTGCTATTATCATGTATGTATTGTGGCGTGGGCAGTGTTATGTAGGAGCAGCAGGCTGCACTCTAGTGAAGAGTTAGATTCTAATCAGTTTTGTTATAAAATCACTGCACAACCTTGAGAAACTGGCTCTGGCATTCTGGCCATGGTTTTCTCATTTGTAATAAGATTGAGCTGGACAAAGTGGGCAACAGAGACAAGGCATTGTGGTATGATGAGTCCCTGGGCAATAGGAACAAAAAGTGCTGGCATTTCAGGGGTGGGAAAAATAAGGAATTTATCCACATGATGGAAGAGGAAGAAAAACTGTGCAGAATTTTTAAAAAGTCAATAGCACACCCAAGAAAACAATTTAAAGGGTAGATGCCCTTAGGGCAAGAAACAAATTGATGGACATGGGATGCACAAAACTGCTTGTGTCTCAAACAGCAATAATGCAACTGTAGAGGCTGGAGGCACCCTGCTGAGACATGCCGTGGGTTCATGGGAGCTCTAGGGGAAGAACTCCGGTTGACTCCTCATACACAAGATGAGAATAAAGGACTGCTCTTATTCACTGCCATGTCCATACTTGAGTGATATTAAATTTTAATTTCAATTAAAGTGTCAGGATGGTGCCCTGGGATTTAACTCAGTTAAATCTCTAAGCTGTTGAAATAGTGATGTTTACTTTCCTGATAATTCTCATCTTGCCTTTAAGCCCCTCTACTTAAGTGTAAATCTTCAGATACACAGGTCTATTATTTACTTATTTCTTTTAAAGCTTCGCTCCTATTTTCCTGGACTGCAAATGTAGAGCTCTTAACTGGTTGGCAGTACCCTCTCTCTCTTAGTGTGCGCTCAGCACGCATTTACAGCCACCTACCCTCAAGCGTTATTTTCTGCTGTAAACCCCAAGCTCTAAGCTGTCACGTTGGATTCCCAGTTTCAAGTTTAGCCCAACTCCATATTGATAGCATGCCTTGTTCTAGGTTCTGTTGGGTAGATAAATTGTTCAAAAAACAGGATCCAACACTCCAAATTATTATCCGTCAGAAAAGAAGATGGGCTGTGCATTGTGGAATAATTAGAGAACCCGGGGTACCACAGTCCCCAGAAAATTAGTTCTCAGAAATTTTAGAATAATGAGAAGTAGTGATCAGGAAAGTCTTCGTGAAGGAGGTGGCGTTTGAAAGAATTCAACACTGAGTGTGAAAGTTACACAAAATGCAGAACACGTGTACTGAAGCCAGTGGCTACATTTCCCACTGATGGAAGCTTTGCCATCAGCCGGGAAGAGTAAACACTTTCCAAACCAAATAATAGCCAGGATTTAGAAGAATTCAAAATTCAATGTTGAGTCTCCCTTCCCTGTGTCTGTAACCACAGCATTCTCTGATGGAGATGAGGTGGTCCCCTGGCCATCTGACTGAAGGGCATCCTCATACATGGAGATCGAAAGAGATTTTCCTTATCTTACTACCTCACCTGCTCTGCAAACTGGGGCACTTGCTGAGCAGAGGCAGCAAGGGTAGAAGGCTGCGGTGGGGGGAGGTGTGTGTGTGATACTGACACTCGCCTGCTTCCATCCAGCTAGAAAGCCTCAAAGGCAGAAAGTACCCCTCTAGAGATGTGCTTGTTAAACAGGAAGTCCCATGTCTAGCCTCAACCCAGAAAAGGTGGGCTTTGCTCCCTACGGGAGAGAAAAGCAACCACTGCTGAATGAGTGGATCAAGAACTATCCCACTGGGGCCTACAGCAGAGGCTGGACTCTCTCCCAAAACTGGCACTTTCAAAGCTTCTTAAAGCACTGTACTGGCTGGTTTTGCGTCAACTTGACAAAAGCTAGAGTTATCAGAGAAAGGAGCCTCAGTTGAGGAAATGCCTCCATGAGATCCAGCTGTAAGACATTTTCTCAATTAGTGATCAATGGAGGAGGGCCAAGCCCAATAAGTCGCAGGTTCTAAAGAAAGCAGGCTAAGCAAGCCAAGGGGAGCAAGCCAGTAAGCAGCACCCCTCCATGGCCTCTGCATCAGCTCCTGCCTCCAGGTTCCTTCCCTGTTTTGAGTTCCTGTCCTGAATTTCTTTGGTAATGAACAGTGACATGGAAGTACAACCCAAATAGACCTTTTCCTCCCCAACCTGCTTTTTGGTTCATGGCATTTCATTGCAGTAATAGAAACCCTAACTAAGACAAAGGAAGCTTTGCCATCAGCCGGGAAGGGTAAACACTTTCCAAACCAAGTAATAGCCATGAACTCTTGGGAAATAAATGCAATGAAATATATTAAGAACTCAGAAGGCTAAGCAAAGGCAAGCATATTTTAGATAATAAATCTTGGAGTAAATGCCCAATATAAGTTCCCGGTTTATTGTTGCTTTGCCTTGAAGGAGGTTAGAACAGTATCAGTACTAGTAGAGACTGCCTTAAACACTAGTTTAAAAAAAAAATCACCATCTTTCCAAACAGAGGACCATGGTACACTCAAGGATGCCAAGACGACCCCCAAAAAAGGGGGTCATTCCAGTAAAACAGAAAGAAAATAAGAACCTCAAATTTTATATGTAAGCCCATCCCAAGTCCCTGTCTGACCTATGAACCATACATGTATTGAACAAGTGAAATCTATTGCTATGTCACAAAGAACTGATCCAGGATCCTAGCCATGACCCAACACAGGCATGGCAGTTGGCATTCTGAGTCTAAATCAAATTAATTGCCTGCTACAACAAAATGTCAACACTCCTTGGAGAAACATAACAGAATACAGAGTCCTTACAACATAACATTCACAAAGTTCAGGACACAATCCAAAACTTACTCAACAAAAGAAGACTGGAGAAGATAAAAGCTGTTCTCAAGAGACAAATAATCAACATATGCCAACCCTGAGATGAGCCAGATGTGAAGAGTCTCAGTCAAGGACATGAAAGCAACTATGTAACTGTGGTTGGTAAGGTAACGAGAACTATGCTCCTAATGAATTAAAAGTGAAGGGAGCATCTGTAATGAAACAGACTGGATTGTTTATGTAGAATATCCTCAGGAAACTGGAACCTGCTAGAACTAATAAATGAATTCTGCGAGGTTGTAGGATAGAAAGTCAATATGCAAAAATTAATAATACCTTTATATACAAGGCGTTAGCAGCTAGAAAATGACCACTCCATAAATCATGCCAGGTCTGGAGGCACACACCTGGAGACTTAGCTACAGGGGAGGCTGAAGCAGTGCTGGGGAATCTCAAGCTCGACACCTGCCAGGGCTATAGGGCGAGTACAAGGCCAACCTTACTAACTCACGGAGAGGGCCTCTCCCAACGAAAAAAGAAGCAGCCATGGTAGGATGCTTGCCTGGTCTGTGTAAGGCCCAAAGTTCGATTACGAGCATTACAATAAATAAGTAAATCTCTGACAAAATTACAGTTATAAAGGAGAATATGTAGATACACGTAAAGCTGTTTGTTAAAGCTGTATGTTCATGGGCTGGCAAGACAGTTTGGTGGCAAAAGTACTTGACACACGTGCCTCATGACACAAAATAGAACTGTGGTGGAAGTTGAGCCCTGACTTCACACTCTCACAGGGGCACCAGCACACCCCCACACATACATTATGTACACACATGATAATAAAACAAAGCATTATAATTTTAAAAATTATATATTCTTACTATTAAAACAGAGAGAAGTTGTAAAAATTAAAATTTTTTAATTGGAAATTGAGAATAAAAGGATATTATTACATCAAGGAACTGGAGAGATGGTTCAGTGGTAAAGAGCACAGGATGCTCTTCCAGAGGACTTAAGGATCGATTCCCAGCACACAAATGCCAGCTCATAACTGTCTGTAACTCAAGTTCCAGGGGACTCAATGTCCTCTTCTGGACTCCCTGGCACCAGGCACACATGTGGTGATAAACACACATACAAGCAAAACACCATACATGTAAAATTAAATTAATGCTTTTTTAAAGAAAGCAGACCTAAGCCTGCTAACTATGGGTACATATTTTATATTACTTTATATATATATTATGTATTACTTTATATATATTAATCATATATTGTTTAAAACATATATATATTTGAAAGAAAAAGAAAGGAAGGAAGGAAGGAAGGATGAACTCTGCTGGTTATGGGTACATATCTACAAAACTAATTTTAATATATACATATTAATATATATACTACTTCAAAATAGATCAAGCAAAAGAAACAGAAGATATTTTAGTTAATTTCAAAGTTGAACCAAAGATCCAAATCTTGAAATATGAAACTATCAACAAAAGTCCCAAATCCAGAATCTTTCAAAATGGGGAAACACTGAGTCTTTCCTGTAAAATTCAGGAACAAGATAAAACAAGAACCCGTGTTCCTTCCATGTAGTGTTGTGTTGGCCCTAACGTCATCGCCTTAGATAAGAAAAATAGGAACAAGAATCGGAATGAGGAGGGAAATCTTTGTACATGATATAATCTCAAAAGAGGGGGGAAATGAAAATATTTTCATAGGAACTTTTCCAGCACAAATCTGAAGTGTAGTAATAGAGGGGACTGAAGGTCAAATGCAAAGAAACCCAATAAATCTGACAGAAGAGAAAACATCAGTGCACTGAAAACTAATGCCTGGGCTAAGCATAAAAAACTATAAAATAAGCCGGGCGGTGGTGGCGCACGCCTTTAATCCCAGCACTCGGGAGGCAGAGGCAGGCGGATCTCTGTGAGTTCGAGACCAGCCTGGTCTACAAGAGCTAGTTCCAGGACAGGCTCCAAAACCACAGAGAAACCCTGTCTTGAAAAAAAAAACAATAAAAAAGTATAAAATAATTTTAAATACAAAGTAGATTAAGTCCTGGTTTTGGATAAGAAGACTCTACATCCTAGAGATGTTTCATTCTGTTCTACTTTAGGGTTTGTTTGGGGGGCTGGAATTGATTTATTTTATCTGTCTTTAAACAAAAAGTTTAATAGAGCATTTTTAAAATGTGTATTGGGCTAAGGAGATGGCTCAGTGGGTAAAGTGCTTTCTGTGCAAACATGAGGCCCTGAGTTTGGATCCCTAATACGCATGTAAACAGTCAGGCTTGACAGCACATGCATAACACCGTAGCCAGGGAAACGGAGACAAGTGGAAAACCACTCTAGCCCCCAAAAAAACAGCAAATTGGTTCAGCAAGACACCCTAGAGAAATAAGGTGGAGATGGGGAGAGGAAGACACTCAACAACAACCTTCACAGGTATTCAGAGGGAGGGGGAGGGAAGGAGGGAGGGAGGGAGGAAGAGGAGGAGGAGGAGGAGGAAGAGGAGGGAGAGGAGGAGGAGGAGTTTTTTAATGCTTATTAAATCAAACAAGTTATATAGTGTCCCAAATGTAACTGCAAGGAAAGAAGTAGATAAATTGGCAGTTAAGATTTGTTTTAAAATCTATGCACTATTTACAGGGCCCGCCATTTCTTTAACAATAGTATAGTGCCAAATGCAGATGGAAGACATCAGCCCAAGACGGACAAGTGCACAGAAGTGCACATCAAAGTAACCTAGGCCACAATTAAGAGTAGGTGCTATGAAAAGCAAAATGGACACCTTCCTGATGGTTATGCTGGGAAGCTCATGTTTACAAAGTTACTGAAGAGCAGACTGATGCAGAAAAGGGGCATGAAGGGCTGGGGTGGGCGGGGCAGGAAGCCGGAAGAAAGGAATGAGCACTTGCACTGGTGCTGTGTGCCCCTGGATCCGATGAGCCTGGTCACTCTACACGAGAGGAAGTGCCTGTTGCTCTTATTTAGAGCAGAGTTCTCCACCTCGCCTACAAATGCTACCAAACACTGTCTGCCTCGTGTGCAGCCACAGGCTTAAAATTCAACTGCTGCAGCAGTCAGTGTCACTTCAACAAGGACACCCCTGAGTTAAATAAACCAGGCAGTGCATGAAGGAAAATAAGGGTAGTGGGGCATGGTGTCGCACACCTTTAATCCCAGAACTAAGAAGCAGGTGGATCTCTGAGTTCAAGGCCTGCCTGGTCTACAGAGCAAGTTCCAGGACAGCCATGGTGGCAGAGAAATCCTGTATAATATAAAATAAGCCAAATACCTTATTGCAAAGGAAGCGATGAGAAAACCATAAGAACAAAAATGGTGTCTTTTCTTCTTCCAAAGCACACACCACAAAAGAAATCGCAACAATCCACATGCACACAAAAAGTGCTGAGAAGACACTAACTGAATTAGAGATTGTATAACCAGCACCGTCTTTAACATTAATTTATTACAGCCATTCACATTTCATTAATTGCTAAGAGCAAGTGAAAGCCACCTTCATGCCCATCTCCAATCTCAAGGTACAGTGCAAATCCTTATTGCACAGCAATTACTCTGGCTGAGCTACGTACAATGGTCAGCATACACAGTAGCCATTGGATTAACAACAACTGTAGTATCAGAAAGCAGATAATGAAGGGCTGAGAAGGACAGAAAGGCACCTACTGTGCAAGCAGGAGAACGTGAGGTCTAACTCCCAGCATTCCCATTCAAAGCTGTGCTCAGCAGCACAAGCCCAGGCACAGGAAAGAGCAGATCCCTGAAGCCCACTGGCCAGTCAGACCGAATGAACTGATGACCTCCAGGTTTAGTAAGAGTCCCAATCCCAAGAAAAAAGATGGAAAGAAACAGAAGGTACCCAACACTGACCTCTGATCTCTGCATGCACACACATGTGCACACATACACACATCAGATACACACAAACAAGTGGCTAAAGAAATATGGCCACCCTCTATAGTTGTCATCATAGTCAGGATGTGATGAAAAAAAATGGCAGTTTCTAATAAGACATTTTTCATAGTGTAACTCAATCCCAATAAAAATACCATCACACAATTGTTTTATCTTAACCTGATTATAAAGTTTTAGTTGAAAAACAAGCTAGCAAAAAAAAGTCTTTAAAGAAAACAAAGGGCAAGATGCCAGAAGCAAGCCCCATAATAAAATCTCAATTATTAATATGCATTGATTTTGTCAAATTAGCAGAAAATAAAATCTGGAAAATGACCTAGTAGACATGCCCCTGGTTTTATGAAAAGATGGAATCTCAAATCTGTGGAGAAAAATACAGGCTTTTTAGCAAACAATATAACTGGACTCCAGAATAGTTTACAGACGCTCAGAGAGTTCTTAATTTTTTTTATCAATTACGGGCATGTGTGATGTCATGGGAAGGGGTCATGCATACCATGCTACAGCATACATGTAAAGATCACTTTAATGTGGGTCCCAGGAGCTGAACTCAGCGGCCAGGTTTGCACAACAACAGCCTTTACCCACTGAGCCATCTCACCAACCCTGGATGGAAGGTGTTAACATCTTTAATATTTAAAGAAAGCGTGGATGAACTCCTCTATTATTACGGTAAGTCTTCCTAACTGTGACTTAAAACTCTAAAGCCATTTTTTTATTCAGGAATAAGTCTTCTGTGCGGCAAAGGAAGAAAAGAAAAATAACACAGGAGGACAAACACTTCACACCTTATGGTGTTTATAATTATTGTAGAAAAGACACCCAAAAATAGAGAGTAAAGAAGCCAGAAACATTTTTCTTTTTATTTATTTATTTTTAAAGATTTCCGTCTCTTCCCCGCCACCGCCCCCCATTTCCTCCCCCCTCCCCC